>NW_019384966.1:291644-302597 GCF_000671375.1 Centruroides sculpturatus | reverse complement strand
TTTTTTTTTTTTTTCTAAAAAAGATTAAATGACCTGAAAACATTGCCTGTTTCAAATAATTTATTGATAAATAATTGCTATAAAATAAAATTGCTAAACATTTCTTAATGATTTCTATGTCACTAATACTTCTTTTGCTCTCTTTTGTCTTTTTGATTTGAAATCTGTTCGATTTTTTCGCAAGTATTCTATTTCCACCTGAAGAAGAACTTCATAAAATTCGAAAACGTTTGTGGGACGATTTTTTATAAGATACATACTGGTAATAGATTCGTTTTAAGTGTAAGTGTAGTATACTTTCGGTGTTGCTAAAGGGTTGAATAGGGTTTCTATGTCATTCTAGTGAATATTAATTAATAGGCTAAGAAGAAATTTATCACAAGATATTAAGTCTTCAAAATTTGCAATGGATTTCAATATTTTGTTTAAAATTTTTCTTATCAACAATGTATAATGTTAAGAACTATACATTTTCAAATTTATATGAAAAATAATTATTATATTTTGAATAAACTTAAATTCGGTAGTAAGTAAATCAAAGATAGTTAAATTTCTTAATTGAATTAGACTAAAACTTATAAATATAATAATACATTGACTTTGTTCTAAAATATAAATTATTGTTATGCTTTAAACAATTTAATACAAAAGGGATTAAGTTAATTACTTTTTACTTAATAATTAAACATTTTGCAGTTGTTGCTATTTACTATAAAATCATTATAACTGGATTCATTGATCTGGAGAATATTGCAAGAAGGAAAATAACTAATTAAAGATAGTAAGAATACACAATAGTAAAGATTAGAAATGAAAGTGATAACAATTTATTTATCTTAAAGCAAAGTGATGGACTAGAGTTCTATCATTATTTCATATCAGTATTATATAAAACTTGCAATGTGTGCCCAGGTTGTTTGGGCTTTTGAGGGATGTGGAATTCAGAGAGTGTGATTTAGAATACTTGTGAGATATTTTTATACTGATTTGTACACTGAATTTTCAAATTTATTTTATTCTGATTAGTTGTAATTAAAGTATTGTTCTTATAGCTGTCTGCAGGAACATTTGTAAATTTAAATGTGTTAAAATCAATGAAATTTGAGAAAAATGCTCTCAGAACATAGAGGAAAAAGTATATTAAAGAAAAAAATTAGTTTCAAAGTTTTATAAATGAAAATGAGGAATTGTATATCACAGGGAAACTACTTGAACAAATATAGTCTAATCAAACTATTTAAATAGTAATGAATTTTCTTGAATATTAGCAAATAGAAACTGAAAAATTTATTATATCTTGAATATTGAATTTAAAAAAAATTACTCAATAATGTATATGGTTGATGGGATACTGTATGTTAAAAACTTTACACTGGATACAATATTGCTAACTCTAAAATCTGTAGTTTTCACAAAATTTCACTGAAAATTATTTAAATCATAAAAATAAATTTTGGTTTTTATATTTTGTTTAAACTTAAAATTCTAAAATCTTAATTTTTTTATTATAAATTTCTTTCTTTAATATAATAAATAAATTCTGCTTGTGTTGTTTAGAAAAAAAATAATTTTTAAAGTAGGTGAAATTTAAACTATAAAATATACATATTTCCAATAAAATTCTATGCATTTCTTCAAAATCAATGAGAAAATTAGTACAATTGAATGTAAGACTAAAGAATGATAAAAACACCTTTTGGGAAAAATTTGAAATTACTTCACTTCAAAACTGCAGCCATTAATGAATTGAAAGTAACAGATCATAAAAAGTTTATATACTATAAGTAATTTTAAAATCATCTTATACAGTATAGTTATTGAAAATGATTTAACAAAAGTCTTTCCTCAATCAGTTATTTCAAAAATTAATTGAGCATTTTTTGTAGACCTTTTACTGATGTATTCTGTTGAGTATATTCTAAATGAGGGTCCAAATTTCTGTCCTCTTGAAACCCTATTGGAGTGAGCTGAAGTGGGTTAGAAATGATATAGATAAACAAATGATCTGAAAAATTATTAAATGATGTAATAGAAAATATCAAATGTATGAACTTAAACCTATGTACACAGTCAACTATTCTAGCATTGCATTCATGTTATGCAATGATAGAATAGTTGACTGTGTTAGTGTGATTTTATCAGAATACTGGTATTCAGATTAGAAGATTTTTGATTTGCAATAGCCCTCTCTGATAGAAGGGCTGGAGGGTGTGAAAATTCACACATTAATTCATGCTCAACATAATATACATTGGAGAAAGATGAACAGTAATTACTATTGTGCCTTATTAATGTTTGAAATAATTGTTTGGGGAGAGACTTTTGTTACTACCCAGTGTAATGACTGTTTTATGACTGTTATTTATACTTATTTTTAACCTTACCTTTTGGAAATCAGATGAATTCTGATCCCTATATGCTATATTATATTAGTCTTCAATTACTACATAATGATACTTATCTCATCGAAACATTAACATCTTGACCTCTTCTTATTACAGATAATGTGGATCTTTAAAAATTTTCTTGAATTATTTATATAGTTACTATAATTATTATAGTTAGATTTTGTGAAAAGTTGAAAATAATTAAAATGATACATATTAGTATCACAGTTGTAAAAAATTATTTTATTGATATACATTTTAAAACATAGTATAAACAATTCAAAATGACTATTTGTTTTTGTAACAGTTGGAAAAATTGATATTTAATAATTTATGCTATCAGACATATAATATGAATTTTGTTAATTAACATAAGCACTCAGATTACAGGACCACGTTACAGCACCCAGATTGATTTCAGTAGTATTCTAATGGGGAGTACTGTACATACACTACATGTATTATTTCAATCAATTATCCACATTAAGAGTGATGTCAATAAAATGATTAGTTTTTGAAAAAGAAATTATTTCTGTTAGAAAAATTAATAAACCTGGTTATAAAATTTTCTTGATTAATCAGTTTATAGCTATATAATTATATATTAAAGTTATATATGTACAGTATATAATTTTCTTTAAATTTTGTTCTGAGGGAAATTTCTTCTCTTCATTTCTTTACACAATTTTTGATTATTTAAAAATTTTAAATGATTATTATATTGATATATTATTATTAATTTATTATTAAATGATATATTATATTTTACTAGTAGGTTATTTATAATTTGAAATTAAGTAATGTGCATTTTTATCTGAAAGTCTCTTTTAGAAAGTTCTCTTTGAAAGATTTACATTTTCCTTGTTATTTCATCAATGTTGTTCCATAAATTAAGTTATGAATTCATCACACTATTGAGATATAAAATATCATTTTTTCATGTATAATACAAATTACTTTCTAATATTCACATAGTTAAACTGAAAAACTACTATATTCTTTATTTGGATAACGTTTATTTTTCTTTTTATATTTATCTATAACATTTATCCTTCAATTTACATGGTATTCTTTAGCATCTGTTGAAATCAAAATGTTATATTAATATTAATCAAAAATCATGGAAAATAGGGAATAGATTCATGAAAATTAGCTGTAGCTATGGAAATGCATGTATTATTTTGTGAGTAATTTCTTATTATAAAATTTAGTTTACTTAAATATCTAAAAAATGCAGTTCTTTTACTAACTTTATTTATGCTTTTACATCTGCAATAGTTCAATTTATGACAAATATTTAACCTTTGTTTAAACTCTGACAAATATCACAAATTTGTAATGTTTTCTTATAAATATAATAATACATTGACTTTGTTCTAAAATATAAATTATTGTTATGCTTTAAACAATTTAATACAAAAGGGATTAAGTTAATTACTTTTTACTTAATAATTAAACATTTTGCAGTTGTTGCTATTTACTATAAAATCATTATAACTGGATTCATTGATCTGGAGAATATTGCAAGAAGGAAAATAACTAATTAAAGATAGTAAGAATACACAATAGTAAAGATTAGAAATGAAAGTGATAACAATTTATTTATCTTAAAGCAAAGTGATTATAATAAATAACAATATCTTTGTCAAAGCAATAAATTTTTTAATTTTTCTTTTTAAAATTTAAAAAAAAATATTTTATTTGAGAAAGTTTTTATATGTTGACAAACATTTTTTGGATTACTTCAATCCATCTTCAAGTCAACATATAGAAATATATTTGATATATATGTTACTGTGAAAGACCGAAAATAGAGAATGTCGAGATTCTCCGGTGAATGTCGACACATACAAAATACGTCGGTGAAAGATCGAATATTTGGTTATATTATTATACATTCGAACAATCGCCGGTGTATGTCAACAAGCACAGATAAGCTTTGGTGGAGGTCGAAACGACACCAAGAAGCCGATGTAGACAGAGAGGCAATAGTCTGTCACCAAATTCTTTGCAGTTTCCTTTTGCTCAAATTGGTGATATCGTATGAATACAAGTCCCTGTGTTGNTTCTGTTTATTGATTAAATAAGAGGGCACTTGAAATGATTTTTATCATGTTATATTTTTGCAATTTTTTATAACTATGTACGAATATGGAGTATTTTTTTTTTTAAACTAATATACAGAATTTTAATACCTATTATTTATGCATCTTCTATCAGAGTGGTTACTCTCCATATTGTGGAAGTCCAAGAACTCCTTACAGGTTAAAGGTGACTAATAAAACTAAACAATTATTTCCTTTATCATGATTTATGCAGAAACATGCATGTATTTTTAATATGAAATGGTTTGAAACTAATCAATTTAATACTGTATCATAAATTAGATTTAATTATTAGTTGATTAAAGTATAGATATAATACATGAGTATTATAATGATTCTGAAACTGTATATTTGTTAATTTTTCCATTAACAGCAAGATGGGGGTGTTGTTCAAGTTGATGAAAGAATTTTAATGAAATTATGTTTACAATTTCCAACTGTAGAAGAAGGACATATTTGGCAATTTTTAAAACAGTAAGTTTACTGTATATATAGANGAAATACATATATGTATTTATTTTGCTAAAATAACAGTTAATTTTCAATAAAATGTGTAGAAGATATATTAAATAAATTTAAACATTATGCCAAGACAAACATATAAAACTGACATTCCAATATCAGTTTTATATATTATTTTATACTTACAGGAATATCAGTTTTTAACCAAATTTAAACTATGAAAAATGATAAGAAAAATTACTAGTAGTAGGAAAAGCACCATCATTTTTTCACTCCAAAGAACAACTTTTGACTTTATAGTGAGAGGTGAGAATGATTTCCACACTGGTGTGTTTGCTCTCAGAATCATAGTGATACAGTCAGGTTCCATTACTAGTGACAACTGATTGCAGAAATGCATCTTCTAGATTGTCCACCAGACATAGACCATTTGCATATTTCCATTCAAATATGTTCTTGCTCTGGTATCAGAAGCTAAGGGTTACTATTGAAAATAAATGTACTTTATGTGCAAATGATCATGCAGAATTGTATGAATGCTTTCAGAAGAAATTCAACTTACCAGCAAATTCAGGAAAGGTAACTTGATCTTAGATGATGACACCAGCAGTGTTTGAGTTCTGTCAACACTCACAAGATTCAAAGTTGATTTCTTGCCTTCAAAGAATGCCTTGAGTTATCAAAATGCTATGGATTGTGGAAGAGCTTCTTCACTATATTCCTGTTTTAACATTTCATATGCTTCTCTAGTTGTTTTTCACTAGCAGAAACAAAATTTCAGCATTGTTTTTTTTTTACTAATTCAAAATTTCAGCATTTTATATTGTTTTTCAGAA
Organism: Centruroides sculpturatus; assembly: GCF_000671375.1. Lineage (NCBI taxonomy): Eukaryota > Metazoa > Arthropoda > Arachnida > Scorpiones > Buthidae > Centruroides > Centruroides sculpturatus. The sequence continues at coordinate 296,807 of NW_019384966.1, read as the reverse complement.
TATTTTCAGAATAAATCTTGTGAGGTCCCAAAAATGAGTTGAAATTAAACATTTATTATTAGAAATTTGTTAAAACGAAACTAGAAAAAAAATTGTCTATTGTTAAAAACCGATCAAAGATCAAATTAGTTGTTCTAGTCATATGAAACTGCGAAGAGAGAAAAAAACTCTATTGATGTAAACAGAATGCAATAATTATAAATGATTAATAATTGTAAACGAACAACCACCAGTAGAGATGGACCTTTGACAAGGCACTCATATACAAATAATTAAAACATAGAAATTTTGAAAAGAGGAAAGGTTAATAACGGAAAGGGACATTGCATTGAATCGTTAAATTTCAAAAATGTCACAGACTAGACAACAATGGTGAAAAATATGAGCGCAAGTTTCAAAGTTCCATCAACATTTTGCATCCAGAGTAACAGATAATGTCAAGTATATTCTTTGAAGCAGATCTTTCTGGTGACTCAAATAGGAATCGTCTTTCGCTTAGAGACAGACGAGAGACCAATCGGGGAGCGAGAAAAAAGGGACGTGGAACCAATCAGAAGAAAAAAAACAAAGAACGGAGATTGATATAATCCCCGATCTTCAAGAACAGACTGACTTTCCGAAAACTGTGCACCTGCACACGGTTAGTCAATGCACAAAGCAGTTTTCCGTCTGTTGTGCCCAACTTGTAACCTGTGACTACGGACTCAGACCGCCGACACCAACTGACAAATCTCTACATCTGCTGTTGCCCTGGGGCCTTCCTTTGAGCAACATTAGAAACACCTTTGACAATTCGAACCTCCAATTGTATAAAAAACATTTTTGTTCCTTAGTGTAAGTTTAAAATAAATGGGTTTTTGTGAGATTCTTGTCATCCGTGTCTCCTCTGCCACACCCACACACATGACCCTAGATCATCCTGACATGGGATTAACGATTCCCCCTGAAAATTGGAAAACTTACACTGGTGTCCAAGGAGTGAGATTTTAAGTCCCCAATCTCCATCAGGGGTCAGCGAACTTACAATCTCCATTTTGTCATAGGTAGTAGATGACATTTGCTCTGCACACTGTAGCAATTAAATGAAGCATTATATTTCCATGCAATCTTTGGACACACGTATTGATAACTGTTCTTTACAGTGATATAGATCCAAAATGTTTTGGTGTTGTCAACAGGAAAAAACTCAGTATCAAAATGTTTTGATTCATCTTTACAATATATGAATTTTTTTTATATTTCTCATGTTTTATAACTTTAGTGATTAACATTTTTTGTCACCTATATATATTTCTTACTTATTTTTGTGTTTTGGAAAACAACCATTCATTTTGTACTTCAATATGCAAAGTAAAACTTTTAAACCAATTTATTTATTATATTTAAATAAATATATTGACTTCTCAAATCTTATGTTGATTGTTGAAGTGAAGAATTAGAATTTTCATTTTCCACAACAGAAAAATAAACAAGTAAGACAACATAATTTCAGACAGAAAAAAAAGGATTTATATTTTCTTAATTTAAAAGTTAGTTCATTGTTTCTTTCAATAATAATAAATGTCTGTTGAATTTATTTAAAAGTAGCAATTTTAGTATCAAATTATGATTATTGAATAGATATTTTTAGATATTAAATGTAGTTTATATTTTAATCAATAATAGATAAACATAAAGTATTAGTATATTTTACTAGAAAATATACATAATGTTTTTAAAAATTTCAGTACCATAGCAAATTAAAAATTGAAGTTAGGAAACAAAATAAAAATTAAATTATAATTAAAAATACTTTCAGATATCATAATAGAGAGAATGTCGTTGTAAGTGCCCTATTAGCTGAAGGTCACCCAAGAGCACAAACTCATTCAATGGCTCATGAACACTTAACACCTAAATTACAAAGGGTAAATAAAAAACAAATTTTATTTTTATTAAATATGCAAAGCTAATTCTATAAAAACTGAATTTAATAAAAACTAATTTTAATAAAAATTTATACAAATGAAGTTAATGTTTTTATTTTTGCTTCTCTAGAATTTTTAATTTATAATGAATTTTTTTAAACAAAATTTTAAAAAAAGATAATTATAATAAAATATTTTTATATTTCTGTTTTATGTTTTTTATTCTGTTGAAAGTTTCCTTTTGAAATGAATATTACATTTATTTTTTGATATTTTAAAGTTATTTTTGCATTAACTTATAACCAGAAATAAAATTATATGTTAAGTTAAAAATTATTGATATTTATATTATAGACATTTCAGAATGATTGAGATTTTTTAAGATTATAATATTAATTATAAGAAATTAACATGTATAATAAGATTTTTAAAAAATCTTTCTAAAAAATATTACATTTAACTTAGAAAATTATAAATGTAATCTGTAAAAGACAACTTTTCAGTTATAGTATATAGTTATATTTATAAAAATATTAATTTTAACTTTATGTATTAAATGATTTTATGTGTATTTTCATTTAAGAAATATTTAAATTAAAATATGTAAACTATGTGTTGTTTTTTTTTTTTTAAATTTACAGATCCTCTAAGTTATTGTTTCAAATTATTAAAAAACTAAATATTTAAAAAGTTTTTAAATTCAATTTTAAATAGATACAGATCCATAAGCATTTGAATGAAACATTTAAATGCTAAAAGATCTGAAGGTAAAATGCAAATTTCTTCAAAAACATTAATCAAAACACTAAAGGATTGCTGCTTTCAAAGTGGTCTCTTTGGTTGAAGAGTTAAAATGGAGCTGTTGTATCTGAATCACTGTTTAAATTTTATTTAAATACTATTTAAATATATAGAATCACTTTTCTCAAACTGCACTTAATTAAAAACAATCACACTTCAAACACCATTTTAGTATGCAACCTTTTTTTATTACTCTTCAAACGTTTTTGGTCATTTAATTGACCTTCGGGAAACAAAATCAAACGATTCCAATTTCTACAGAACAAAAGCATTTGAAGAGTAATAAAAAAAGGCTTCATACTAAAAGGTTGTGTGAAGTATAATTGTTTTCAATAAATAGAATGCATGGAAATTTCGTTGTTATAGTAATTCGTCTGCTATAAAGCAGGGCTTTGTTGTGATAATATTACATTATTGTTATGTTTATTATAATAATTTGTAGTTTAATTGTAGAAATTATTTTTTATTAATGTTAATTTTAAGTTAAAGTTTAATTACTATAAATTGAAACTTTTAGTATTTTATTAATATTTATTAATTCACGACATTAACTTATTAAAAAAAATATTAAAGAAATTCATCCAAATTAGCTTTGATATTTGACATTTACGTATATATAATTAAATATAGAAACTTTCTGAGCTATAAATTTGTTTTTAGAGGCTTTTGTTGAATAAATTATTGAATAAATTAGTGTTAAATTAATGAATGAAAATATTACCTTTTCCTTTCTACTTGATTACTTTACTTATCAAGTAATACACATTTACATTTGCTGTTTCACCAATTTCTGAAACCTGAACAACGAAGAAAGAACAACAAGCACACACAGTGTTGCCAGATATGAATGTACTATAACTAACAATTAGTTTTTAAAGCAGTTTAATTATAAATATGATGTATTTCATCAGTATTAGGGTTTCTCAAATGAGATCCCGATTGTTTTTTTAACCCGGGAAATTCTTCTCATTCCGGAAAATTCCACAAATTTCTTAAAAGTTCACTTTTTTCTTATTTTGTGTTAAGGTTGAGGAAATTTTGCAAATAGAAAGTATAATTAACTCACAAACTGTCAGAATACATTTGTATTTATTAATTTTAAAACTACTTATTAGTTTTTTAAATTTTTGTTTATTATGGCATGTCACAAATGGTCAATAATCAGTACGTAGCTTATTTGTGGCAGGACTCTGAAAATTCTTTACTTGTCAGAACCCGTAATATCTGGAACAACTGTGCTTATGCTGTCTTAATTTTTAACCATGCCCGGTAGCTTCGATAACTGCGTAACGTCAGATTGTGCAAATTGGGCAAGAATACAAACGAGTACAAAGTCTGCAAGTATGAAGTTTTTCTTCATAAACCCAATTATTAAAGCCAAATGAACTGCCAAATTATCGGGCTATAAGCTCCATGCCGCTATTAAAGCAGACGAGGTAGACAAATCAAGAATACTAGAGAGCAAAAGAAGTACTACAATCTTGAAGATGAACTCGAAATCTTCCAGGCTACAAGTGAAAAAAACATATAACACCTGTCTTCTCTTAAATGCATTAAAGACAATTCAGCCCACATGAATTGAATCGAAGAGGGCATATTCGGTAGCAGAACTTTTCATTACTAAAATAAGAATCAGATTGACTGATCGGAGTATTGACCATCTTTGCTTTTTAAAATCTTATTATAAAAATTTACAATAATATTTTGTATTATGTTTCATTTAAAAAACGAAAATTACTTTTTAAGTTAGAAGTTTGATCTAAATCTAAGTTAATTTTTCTTTTTTTAAATCTTCAATTCAATTCAAAGCATTTGTTGTTGTTGTTGTTGTATGCAGTTTCCAGCAAACTTTAATAAATTTTTTCTATTTGTGAAAATTTCTACATAATTCAAAGGTAATTTTTAATATATATTTTACACAGCATTATTAATATGATTTTGGAAGTTGCAGAACATATTAAATTACTTTAAAAAATGAAAAATAATTATATCATTTGATTTCAAGATATTTTGTATATCTTAAAAATAATTAATTTTATCCCGGAATCCCGGGACAAGCAAAAGTCCGGGAAATGAGAAACACTAGTTTACCATTTTAATAGGTTTATTCATTATTAATACATATTGAGCTTTTTCAAATGAATCAAATTTAAAATTTTACCTTTGCTCATTAAAAAAAATTAAAAATTTATCATTGTGATACAGTTCATTCCACTTTTTTAATAATGAATTTTACTTGTATACTGTTCATATTCAATTAAAAACAAAGAAATATCTAATTAAATATTATGAATACAAATGAGAAAAGCATACTAAAATTTTTGACATCACTGAATGTTTTTGGCAAATTGTCTTAAATATTATCTTTTTAAAATATATATTTATTCTGAATTATTCAAATAATATTTGGGAATGATATTGCTGAAACTAAGTTATCTTCACTTTTTATTTAATA
>NW_019384966.1:258583-291333 GCF_000671375.1 Centruroides sculpturatus | reverse complement strand
CGAATCTCAAGGTCACAACCCAGTTTTTCTAAAAATTCTATGGCGATTAATCTGTGTCGTCTTCATCTGGATCAAGCCTGAAGTCGTGCCCGCTAAAATTTGTGTTGTGTCTCACGGACCGCTCCAGTCGTTGCAGCTCTGTCACCTACCATCGCTTCTGTGACCAAGCGAACCCATCTCGTCTGCTCTGGGGCTACGACTGATCAGCTTGCACTATCGTAGGACCAGCGATACGCCACTCCTCAGTGCCGAGAGAAAATACTGTAGATAAGCCATTTCCAACTATCTCAAATATGTAAGCATCTTCCCGTTCTAATAAACGATTTTCACTGTAAAGTACTTGTCATCTTTGTCTCTTCCGCCACCATCAACGTAGTACGAATGGACCCTAGACCATCACTGACACGGTTATTAAATTGATTTTCCCTGATTAACTGATTTTCCCTAAAAGTCGGCAAGCTTACAAATTTGACACAAAAAGCCGTTAAGTTCGTTAATCCGAATTTTGTTCGTTATCCGAGACAAAATTTTTGCAAAATAAAAGTTCGTTAACCGATTTGGTCGTTAACCAGGACGTTCGTTAACCGGGGTTCCACTGTACCATTAATTTCATCAGCATTCTCAATTTTGAGTTCTCTTACAGAAATATAAAAAATACAGATATAATGTTTTTAACATTTTATTCATCTTTACTGAAATTAATATGAAAAAAATCTTAAATCCAGTAAAAACAGAATGTTTAATAATGGAACGAATGTTTTTGACCATGTACAATGTCCATCTTCAGGTTCTAAGAATGGAATATAATGAATTTACTATTCATTATATATCATTCTTTTTGAAAGCATATTTGAAATTATATGCATTCAAAAATTACAAATTTATATAGCAAGTCATGTGTGCAGAAGCATAAATATATCAAATAAAACATAGAAAACAGGAATAAATTATTAATAAGAAAAATATAATATGTAAAATAAAATAATTAAACAATACAGCAATATAGACAAATATTGTAAATAAAAAACATTAATATAGCAAAAAATGTGATAAACAAAACAATAAAACTTCAAATAATGCTCTCGAAGCATGTGTGTGAGACTCTGGACAGGTTCGAACTCTCACTAAAATTTGTTTTAAAATATTTTTTGAAAGAAAAAAACAAAAAGAAACTAGAAATATTTTTTTGTATGTAAACATGATGCAAAGTTTAAAACAATAGAAGAATGTAAGTCCTAAGATTGACCATTTCTTGTTGGGGATTAAATTAAACTTTGATTTTGACCTCTCCAACAATCTAAGTTGAGACCTTGTTACACTTAGTAATGAGTGATCAACCACTTAGAAAGTGAGGATGAGGAAAAGCAATCAATCTGAATGGGCAATCAAGGATAGAAATTTATAAAAGCCTGGGAATTCTAGGACGTGATAGTTTCTTCTCCTGAAAATTCTAAGTGTCGGACTAATTGTTGTGTGTGTCTTGTGTCCATCTTCATCTCCATCTCCCATCCTTGGATCGACATTTTCCCATCACAGAAGTCAACTGCATCATCCCAGAGATGTCAAGAAAACTGTCATTTATGAACCAGGGACATTCTTTCATTTGGGACTATCTTGGAAAGGAGAGGAAGACTCAGAGGCCAGTGCTGACTTAGAACTTCCAAGATTGCATAAATCTAGTTAGCTCCTTTTGTTAATTCAATTAGAAACTTCAGACTAGGAGGCGTTAAAGAGTTTAATGCCTCCTAGTCTGAAGTTTCTAATTGAATTAACACAACTGTTGGTGTGACATCCAATCCAAGTATTTAATATACCTTGTTCCTTTTATGTCGAATAAATGGTTTCTTGTAACTCTAGAGCCTGTCTCAGCCACAAACAAATTTTAGTGACCCCTTGACCCTCTTGACATTCTCCCCATTGACAACTTTACATGTGACACCACTGAAGAATCTTTAGAGTTAATTGCAATCCTTTTCTTACTAGCCTTATAAATTTTGAAAGTTTCCAAATATTTAAGTTGGGTTGTAACTGAACATCAGTGTCATAGTCAAAAGCAAAGGCTACTAAGCCAGTCATATATAGGTGTTTCCTAATGGTATCTTGATGTTCCCTGATTCTAGTGCCCAAAGATCTGTAAATTGCTCCAATGTACTTGTAGCTATGATCCACTTTGCTATCCTGTAAGGCAAGGGTCACTACAGCCTGCGGGCCAGATCTGGCCTGCCGCCACGCTGTGCCTTAATGAGATAAAATGCAATTATTTATATGGAAATATCAGATTGTAGATGAACTTACTATATAGAAAAACTTAAAATAAATGTAAGTAAAAATGCCAAAATTGGTCCAATCTGATTTTTGCATTTGACAGTAATATAATTTTAGGAAAATCAGAGAAATAAAAGATTTAGCAACTTTTTGTGACTTTGGATATCAGAGCGCTTTTTGTGTAAGTATCTGCAATGAAGTTTGTAAGAAAAGCAATTATGTGCTTGCTGTAGTGGTCGTCTTTGTGTATTGGGAAATAAATATGTTGGTTTTCTTTATTTTTTGTGTATTTAGTATACTATATTGAACAAACTGGTTATGCAGGCCGCACTTGGCATTCTCTCAGTTATCTGGCCCGTTGTGGAAAAAGTTTGGTGACCCCTGCTGTAAGGGAATTGAGTAGATCTCGGGTAGAGTCCTCTCATTAGCATGATCATTATTATTTCTGAGTAATGAGAATGTAGTAGGGCTTCATCTGTATTTGATTCTAAAGTTGGAGAGTTTTGCTAATTCCTTCAAGATATCCCATAAAACTTTGTTGTAGGTAGATGACAGTCCTAAAGAGACAGTCCTACCATCATCACACCTGGAATTCATCTGATTGTAATAATGATGTATGACTGTAAACTTCAGTTGGTAATCATGAGCTGTTACTTTATGGAAGATACAATGTAGCTCTTGGTCCCTGAGTTGAGAGTTGGAACAATGGGTTTAGGCTCTTAACTAGGGCCTTGAAAGCAGCTAGCTTATAAGAAAATGGACTATGCAAAGATGGAGGAATGAATAATGGCTTGAAAGAACTTTTATAGTAAACATCAGTAGAGAGAGCCATTACTTACAGTGATAAGTACAACAAGGAAACAGGCTTGGTAATCATAATCACTTTGTTGTTCAAGGTGGAGTAGTAAGCCATATGGATTGTTGTTAATGCTATCAAGGAATTCTGAGATTGGGGTTCACAAGACCAAATAATTAAGATATCATCCACCTATTTGGTATAAAGCAAAATCAGGTGCTCAAATTCAAAAAGAGCTTCTTGCTTGAAATGTCCTACAAAGAGCTCACATAGGTAACCTATGTGAGCTCTTTGTACCTGAAGTGGAGCTACCCATCAATACACTTTTAGTTTGGAGTTATGTGGAGCTCTCAAAGATGAAAAAGGAGGAATGACAAATGATGTGTGCTAAGTCCAAGATTGTAGAATGATATTTGTCCAATTGAGTAATGTTGGAAAGGTGAAAATTATGAAATTCATAGAAGCAAGGTTCAATTTTGATAAAGGAAAAATCAGCTGAAAATCACATACCATGAAGTAAATTTGTCACTGTGTAGCAATGTACCATAGACTGTGAGTAAAGGACTAGTAATTATATGTGAAGATTGTTGGAAGTTCACCTTAATAAATTGATTAAGAATTCTCTTGACATAACTTGAAGGTGAAGCAGACTTTTATGACTATGTAAATTTGTAATTTTCAAATGTATATAATTTCAAACTTGCTCTCTATTCTATTCATTATATTCCATTCTAGAACTTGGAGATGGCCATTGTACAAGGTTGAATCATTTGTTCCGTTAATAAACATTCCATTTTTACTGGATTTAAGAGCTTTTTGGTATTAATTTTAGTAAATACATCCAGTTTTGGAGTTTTTTTCATCTTTACTGAATTAAAAAAATAATCGATTATTATTATGAGAATAAAGTGCTAACAAAAACAGTGCCTTTTAAATGAATAGATTATACTTAGATTTAGATTAGATAGATTAAACTTGAAGATATACAAATAATAATTGACTAAAACTTACTAACATACACTTTATGATACACATCGTTGTGTAATTTTGATTTTAAATATTTAATGTTTATATTTTGGAAACTGCATTTAACAAGTATAACAAAGCAAAAAGTTTGTTTTATTGAAATATTGATTTCTAAAGAGATGAGTTATTTATGTAATAAAATGATAAGTATAAAAATATCAATATCAGCAAATATAACTCATGGTATCCAAGCATATATTAATATCTGCTAAACTTTTGCTCTTATTTATTAAACTTTTGGTAGTCAATATTTAGCTTTAGGTTTCTTGGATAATCATTTGTATCTTAGCTCTTCTTCCTTCTTTTCTTCTCTTTTCTATGTCTCATTTTGTCAATAATTTAATTTATTCATAAATGGGCATTAGGTTTAGTCTACAAAAGTTAGATATAAATTTTGCTTTAAAGAACTTTGTGAAAAAATTGATTGAAGACTCACAAGCTTGAGAAGAAAGTGGTATGTTTTGATTTCCAGCTTGCTGTGAGTACATAGTAGGTGTATGTTTCTTACTTTTTTCTTTAGAGTTATGAAGATAATTAAAATTATAGGTATAAAATTTAAATGAATGTTATTCCAAAAGGACATTAAATCTGAAAATATATTATAAAACTCATAAATTTTTTTAGAGGCATATATTAAACACTTAAAAAAAAGAAATTTCATTTCTTCTCTTTTAATTTATCTTTATTTTCTCTTTAAATTCTGTTTGTTGAAACAATTATTTGATAGAGTATAGTTTTATCAATAAAATACATTCAATTAAAATTATTATTTATGATAATTTTAGAAATTATTTTGCAATTTAGTTTATTTTAATTAATACATTTAGTTACTTATTATTATTGTAGTTGTTGTTATCTTTGTTATAATATATTATCACAATACTTTTCATTCAGATTTTATTCCATGTTTGATATAAATGAATTATAAATTACTTCCAGCATCCTGATTCCGAACCATTACAGGTTGATGAAGCTGTTGTGCAGAAATTACATAGTTTCTTCCCTCAGGTGGACTTTGATCATATACGTAGTTTATTAAAAACGTAAGTAATTTGTTTATAATTATTCAAAAAGTACAGTGAAATTCCATTAACATGGCATCGTTGGGCCCAACGTGGTACTAGGTTATCAAATATGCTGACTTATTGGACGATGGAGTTTTTTCTGGTTTTTTCAATTCCCTGGACACAATTTTACATATCTTTGCATGTAAAAATTACAAATCTGTCTTTTATAATTATTTAACACATCATTTCAAATTTTCCAGATTATTTCTACTCTTTGTTGGTTTGAAACAGTTTTAAAACACATTAATCTTACTTTGTGCTTTGTATACTTTTATCTGTATATACTCTATTCTATATCTATAACTATATCTCTTTCTATATACCTATATTCTGTACATTTTACACATTAAATGCAAAATGTTATGTCACTGTTAACCAAAACTAAAACTTTACAAAGAAGTGCTATAAATAGAGACTCAACTTTGACTGCCTGGATGAAATATATCCAAATCAATTAAGATGGACAAGTACTTTATTCACACTTTTTGAAATGTCATGTTTCAATTAATTTGACTTTGATTTTAATTTAATTTTAAATTTAAATTAAATATTTATAAATTTAAGTATTATTTATAGGTTTAATTGACTGGCTACCTAGTTGCATATAAATACAAATGAATACCCAATGCACTGATACTCCCTCCCCAAAAACAAGCTGGACATTTTGCCTTATCAGTTTGCCAGCATACCAGATGCTGTGTTAATGGAATTTCACTGTAGTTGTTATACAATGTTTAAATTTTATATAGGTTTGCTACTTGATAAAATGCATTCTCCATATCTATATATGAAAATTTTTAGCACTGATAAGTAAAAAACTTCAATATAGTAATTTCAGTTTTGGAATTTATTTATTCTGCACATTTTTTATTTTTGATTATTTCAAATATTTTAATTTATTTAATTAAGTAAGTATTTTGGTCATTAAAAAATAGCTGTTAATGAAATTTCTTAAGCTAAAAGGGAGTTTACATTTATTAAGCATTAAGATTAATCAATTACTATATTATTGCTTATGTAATATAGTGTTTGAATGTGATTTTGGGAATTTTACTATCAGACAGTGATATTTAAAATATTTTCATTAAAAGTTTTCTATAATAATAATTTGTATTTCTGTTGTTTTATCAGAAGTTTTATAGTCTTAGCATATATTATATTAAGCGTATTGTATACCAGTCTGTATATCATTTTATTTTTTATGTGAAAATGTAGAATACATAGGTTATACATTAAATCTTAGTTAAGATGATGATATAAATTTTTATATTTGTGAGCAATTATCCATTGCAATACTTTCAGTAATTTTTATTTTCATTTTCATATCAGCCTTCTTTGAATCCTAATACATCCCCTCTAAATTCTATTACTATTTTATTACAAATAAAAAATATTATAACATTTTTATTGTAATAAAACTAAGCTAAAATCACCAATATAATATCAGATATTTTAGTTATTTACACAAGCACTTAAAAGAGGTTTTTTGACAATTAGCACATCTGCAATACCCTTCTAACAATTAATAGAGACTAGGAATCACTCAGATATGTATTTTAACAAATTATTTTTATTATATGCATTTCAAATCAGTAACTGCTGAACTTTCTTCCATCTACCAAAATATAAAAAACTATTTACAAAATACAATGATTAATTTAAAAAATTACAAATCTAAAAACTTACATAGATGTAATTTATAACAAATGTAGTAATAGGATGATGTGGTAATAGAACTGAAATTTCTATTACTGGAATTCTTATGTTAGAACAAAATNAAATTATTAAAAAACTAAATATTTAAAAAGTTTTTAAATTCAATTTTAAATAGATACAGATCCATAAGCATTTGAATGAAACATTTAAATGCTAAAAGATCTGAAGGTAAAATGCAAATTTCTTCAAAAACATTAATCAAAACACTAAAGGATTGCTGCTTTCAAAGTGGTCTCTTTGGTTGAAGAGTTAAAATGGAGCTGTTGTATCTGAATCACTGTTTAAATTTTATTTAAATACTATTTAAATATATAGAATCACTTTTCTCAAACTGCACTTAATTAAAAACAATCACACTTCAAACACCATTTTAGTATGCAACCTTTTTTTATTACTCTTCAAACGTTTTTGGTCATTTAATTGACCTTCGGGAAACAAAATCAAACGATTCCAATTTCTACAGAACAAAAGCATTTGAAGAGTAATAAAAAAAGGCTTCATACTAAAAGGTTGTGTGAAGTATAATTGTTTTCAATAAATAGAATGCATGGAAATTTCGTTGTTATAGTAATTCGTCTGCTATAAAGCAGGGCTTTGTTGTGATAATATTACATTATTGTTATGTTTATTATAATAATTTGTAGTTTAATTGTAGAAATTATTTTTTATTAATGTTAATTTTAAGTTAAAGTTTAATTACTATAAATTGAAACTTTTAGTATTTTATTAATATTTATTAATTCACGACATTAACTTATTAAAAAAAATATTAAAGAAATTCATCCAAATTAGCTTTGATATTTGACATTTACGTATATATAATTAAATATAGAAACTTTCTGAGCTATAAATTTGTTTTTAGAGGCTTTTGTTGAATAAATTATTGAATAAATTAGTGTTAAATTAATGAATGAAAATATTACCTTTTCCTTTCTACTTGATTACTTTACTTATCAAGTAATACACATTTACATTTGCTGTTTCACCAATTTCTGAAACCTGAACAACGAAGAAAGAACAACAAGCACACACAGTGTTGCCAGATATGAATGTACTATAACTAACAATTAGTTTTTAAAGCAGTTTAATTATAAATATGATGTATTTCATCAGTATTAGGGTTTCTCAAATGAGATCCCGATTGTTTTTTTAACCCGGGAAATTCTTCTCATTCCGGAAAATTCCACAAATTTCTTAAAAGTTCACTTTTTTCTTATTTTGTGTTAAGGTTGAGGAAATTTTGCAAATAGAAAGTATAATTAACTCACAAACTGTCAGAATACATTTGTATTTATTAATTTTAAAACTACTTATTAGTTTTTTAAATTTTTGTTTATTATGGCATGTCACAAATGGTCAATAATCAGTACGTAGCTTATTTGTGGCAGGACTCTGAAAATTCTTTACTTGTCAGAACCCGTAATATCTGGAACAACTGTGCTTATGCTGTCTTAATTTTTAACCATGCCCGGTAGCTTCGATAACTGCGTAACGTCAGATTGTGCAAATTGGGCAAGAATACAAACGAGTACAAAGTCTGCAAGTATGAAGTTTTTCTTCATAAACCCAATNTTCTCAATTTTGAGTTCTCTTACAGAAATATAAAAAATACAGATATAATGTTTTTAACATTTTATTCATCTTTACTGAAATTAATATGAAAAAAATCTTAAATCCAGTAAAAACAGAATGTTTAATAATGGAACGAATGTTTTTGACCATGTACAATGTCCATCTTCAGGTTCTAAGAATGGAATATAATGAATTTACTATTCATTATATATCATTCTTTTTGAAAGCATATTTGAAATTATATGCATTCAAAAATTACAAATTTATATAGCAAGTCATGTGTGCAGAAGCATAAATATATCAAATAAAACATAGAAAACAGGAATAAATTATTAATAAGAAAAATATAATATGTAAAATAAAATAATTAAACAATACAGCAATATAGACAAATATTGTAAATAAAAAACATTAATATAGCAAAAAATGTGATAAACAAAACAATAAAACTTCAAATAATGCTCTCGAAGCATGTGTGTGAGACTCTGGACAGGTTCGAACTCTCACTAAAATTTGTTTTAAAATATTTTTTGAAAGAAAAAAACAAAAAGAAACTAGAAATATTTTTTTGTATGTAAACATGATGCAAAGTTTAAAACAATAGAAGAATGTAAGTCCTAAGATTGACCATTTCTTGTTGGGGATTAAATTAAACTTTGATTTTGACCTCTCCAACAATCTAAGTTGAGACCTTGTTACACTTAGTAATGAGTGATCAACCACTTAGAAAGTGAGGATGAGGAAAATCAATCAATCTGAATGGGCAATCAAGGATAGAAATTTATAAAAGCCTGGGAATTCTAGGACGTGATAGTTTCTTCTCCTGAAAATTCTAAGTGTCGGACTAATTGTTGTGTGTGTCTTGTGTCCATCTTCATCTCCATCTCCCATCCTTGGATCGACATTTTCCCATCACAGAAGTCAACTGCATCATCCCAGAGATGTCAAGAAAACTGTCATTTATGAACCAGGGACATTCTTTCATTTGGGACTATCTTGGAAAGGAGAGGAAGACTCAGAGGCCAGTGCTGACTTAGAACTTCCAAGATTGCATAAATCTAGTTAGCTCCTTTTGTTAATTCAATTAGAAACTTCAGACTAGGAGGCGTTAAAGAGTTTAATGCCTCCTAGTCTGAAGTTTCTAATTGAATTAACACAACTGTTGGTGTGACATCCAATCCAAGTATTTAATATACCTTGTTCCTTTTATGTCGAATAAATGGTTTCTTGTAACTCTAGAGCCTGTCTCAGCCACAAACAAATTTTAGTGACCCCTTGACCCTCTTGACATTCTCCCCATTGACAACTTTACATGTGACACCACTGAAGAATCTTTAGAGTTAATTGCAATCCTTTTCTTACTAGCCTTATAAATTTTGAAAGTTTCCAAATATTTAAGTTGGGTTGTAACTGAACATCAGTGTCATAGTCAAAAGCAAAGGCTACTAAGCCAGTCATATATAGGTGTTTCCTAATGGTATCTTGATGTTCCCTGATTCTAGTGCCCAAAGATCTGTAAATTGCTCCAATGTACTTGTAGCTATGATCCACTTTGCTATCCTGTAAGGCAAGGGTCACTACAGCCTGCGGGCCAGATCTGGCCTGCCGCCACGCTGTGCCTTAATGAGATAAAATGCAATTATTTATATGGAAATATCAGATTGTAGATGAACTTACTATATAGAAAAACTTAAAATAAATGTAAGTAAAAATGCCAAAATTGGTCCAATCTGATTTTTGCATTTGACAGTAATATAATTTTAGGAAAATCAGAGAAATAAAAGATTTAGCAACTTTTTGTGACTTTGGATATCAGAGCGCTTTTTGTGTAAGTATCTGCAATGAAGTTTGTAAGAAAAGCAATTATGTGCTTGCTGTAGTGGTCGTCTTTGTGTATTGGGAAATAAATATGTTGGTTTTCTTTATTTTTTGTGTATTTAGTATACTATATTGAACAAACTGGTTATGCAGGCCGCACTTGGCATTCTCTCAGTTATCTGGCCCGTTGTGGAAAAAGTTTGGTGACCCCTGCTGTAAGGGAATTGAGTAGATCTCGGGTAGAGTCCTCTCATTAGCATGATCATTATTATTTCTGAGTAATGAGAATGTAGTAGGGCTTCATCTGTATTTGATTCTAAAGTTGGAGAGTTTTGCTAATTCCTTCAAGATATCCCATAAAACTTTGTTGTAGGTAGATGACAGTCCTAAAGAGACAGTCCTACCATCATCACACCTGGAATTCATCTGATTGTAATAATGATGTATGACTGTAAACTTCAGTTGGTAATCATGAGCTGTTACTTTATGGAAGATACAATGTAGCTCTTGGTCCCTGAGTTGAGAGTTGGAACAATGGGTTTAGGCTCTTAACTAGGGCCTTGAAAGCAGCTAGCTTATAAGAAAATGGACTATGCAAAGATGGAGGAATGAATAATGGCTTGAAAGAACTTTTATAGTAAACATCAGTAGAGAGAGCCATTACTTACAGTGATAAGTACAACAAGGAAACAGGCTTGGTAATCATAATCACTTTGTTGTTCAAGGTGGAGTAGTAAGCCATATGGATTGTTGTTAATGCTATCAAGGAATTCTGAGATTGGGGTTCACAAGACCAAATAATTAAGATATCATCCACCTATTTGGTATAAAGCAAAATCAGGTGCTCAAATTCAAAAAGAGCTTCTTGCTTGAAATGTCCTACAAAGAGCTCACATAGGTAACCTATGTGAGCTCTTTGTACCTGAAGTGGAGCTACCCATCAATACACTTTTAGTTTGGAGTTATGTGGAGCTCTCAAAGATGAAAAAGGAGGAATGACAAATGATGTGTGCTAAGTCCAAGATTGTAGAATGATATTTGTCCAATTGAGTAATGTTGGAAAGGTGAAAATTATGAAATTCATAGAAGCAAGGTTCAATTTTGATAAAGGAAAAATCAGCTGAAAATCACATACCATGAAGTAAATTTGTCACTGTGTAGCAATGTACCATAGACTGTGAGTAAAGGACTAGTAATTATATGTGAAGATTGTTGGAAGTTCACCTTAATAAATTGATTAAGAATTCTCTTGACATAACTTGAAGGTGAAGCAGACTTTTATGACTATGTAAATTTGTAATTTTCAAATGTATATAATTTCAAACTTGCTCTCTATTCTATTCATTATATTCCATTCTAGAACTTGGAGATGGCCATTGTACAAGGTTGAATCATTTGTTCCGTTAATAAACATTCCATTTTTACTGGATTTAAGAGCTTTTTGGTATTAATTTTAGTAAATACATCCAGTTTTGGAGTTTTTTTCATCTTTACTGAATTAAAAAAATAATCGATTATTATTATGAGAATAAAGTGCTAACAAAAACAGTGCCTTTTAAATGAATAGATTATACTTAGATTTAGATTAGATAGATTAAACTTGAAGATATACAAATAATAATTGACTAAAACTTACTAACATACACTTTATGATACACATCGTTGTGTAATTTTGATTTTAAATATTTAATGTTTATATTTTGGAAACTGCATTTAACAAGTATAACAAAGCAAAAAGTTTGTTTTATTGAAATATTGATTTCTAAAGAGATGAGTTATTTATGTAATAAAATGATAAGTATAAAAATATCAATATCAGCAAATATAACTCATGGTATCCAAGCATATATTAATATCTGCTAAACTTTTGCTCTTATTTATTAAACTTTTGGTAGTCAATATTTAGCTTTAGGTTTCTTGGATAATCATTTGTATCTTAGCTCTTCTTCCTTCTTTTCTTCTCTTTTCTATGTCTCATTTTGTCAATAATTTAATTTATTCATAAATGGGCATTAGGTTTAGTCTACAAAAGTTAGATATAAATTTTGCTTTAAAGAACTTTGTGAAAAAATTGATTGAAGACTCACAAGCTTGAGAAGAAAGTGGTATGTTTTGATTTCCAGCTTGCTGTGAGTACATAGTAGGTGTATGTTTCTTACTTTTTTCTTTAGAGTTATGAAGATAATTAAAATTATAGGTATAAAATTTAAATGAATGTTATTCCAAAAGGACATTAAATCTGAAAATATATTATAAAACTCATAAATTTTTTTAGAGGCATATATTAAACACTTAAAAAAAAGAAATTTCATTTCTTCTCTTTTAATTTATCTTTATTTTCTCTTTAAATTCTGTTTGTTGAAACAATTATTTGATAGAGTATAGTTTTATCAATAAAATACATTCAATTAAAATTATTATTTATGATAATTTTAGAAATTATTTTGCAATTTAGTTTATTTTAATTAATACATTTAGTTACTTATTATTATTGTAGTTGTTGTTATCTTTGTTATAATATATTATCACAATACTTTTCATTCAGATTTTATTCCATGTTTGATATAAATGAATTATAAATTACTTCCAGCATCCTGATTCCGAACCATTACAGGTTGATGAAGCTGTTGTGCAGAAATTACATAGTTTCTTCCCTCAGGTGGACTTTGATCATATACGTAGTTTATTAAAAACGTAAGTAATTTGTTTATAATTATTCAAAAAGTACAGTGAAATTCCATTAACATGGCATCGTTGGGCCCAACGTGGTACTAGGTTATCAAATATGCTGACTTATTGGACGATGGAGTTTTTTCTGGTTTTTTCAATTCCCTGGACACAATTTTACATATCTTTGCATGTAAAAATTACAAATCTGTCTTTTATAATTATTTAACACATCATTTCAAATTTTCCAGATTATTTCTACTCTTTGTTGGTTTGAAACAGTTTTAAAACACATTAATCTTACTTTGTGCTTTGTATACTTTTATCTGTATATACTCTATTCTATATCTATAACTATATCTCTTTCTATATACCTATATTCTGTACATTTTACACATTAAATGCAAAATGTTATGTCACTGTTAACCAAAACTAAAACTTTACAAAGAAGTGCTATAAATAGAGACTCAACTTTGACTGCCTGGATGAAATATATCCAAATCAATTAAGATGGACAAGTACTTTATTCACACTTTTTGAAATGTCATGTTTCAATTAATTTGACTTTGATTTTAATTTAATTTTAAATTTAAATTAAATATTTATAAATTTAAGTATTATTTATAGGTTTAATTGACTGGCTACCTAGTTGCATATAAATACAAATGAATACCCAATGCACTGATACTCCCTCCCCAAAAACAAGCTGGACATTTTGCCTTATCAGTTTGCCAGCATACCAGATGCTGTGTTAATGGAATTTCACTGTAGTTGTTATACAATGTTTAAATTTTATATAGGTTTGCTACTTGATAAAATGCATTCTCCATATCTATATATGAAAATTTTTAGCACTGATAAGTAAAAAACTTCAATATAGTAATTTCAGTTTTGGAATTTATTTATTCTGCACATTTTTTATTTTTGATTATTTCAAATATTTTAATTTATTTAATTAAGTAAGTATTTTGGTCATTAAAAAATAGCTGTTAATGAAATTTCTTAAGCTAAAAGGGAGTTTACATTTATTAAGCATTAAGATTAATCAATTACTATATTATTGCTTATGTAATATAGTGTTTGAATGTGATTTTGGGAATTTTACTATCAGACAGTGATATTTAAAATATTTTCATTAAAAGTTTTCTATAATAATAATTTGTATTTCTGTTGTTTTATCAGAAGTTTTATAGTCTTAGCATATATTATATTAAGCGTATTGTATACCAGTCTGTATATCATTTTATTTTTTATGTGAAAATGTAGAATACATAGGTTATACATTAAATCTTAGTTAAGATGATGATATAAATTTTTATATTTGTGAGCAATTATCCATTGCAATACTTTCAGTAATTTTTATTTTCATTTTCATATCAGCCTTCTTTGAATCCTAATACATCCCCTCTAAATTCTATTACTATTTTATTACAAATAAAAAATATTATAACATTTTTATTGTAATAAAACTAAGCTAAAATCACCAATATAATATCAGATATTTTAGTTATTTACACAAGCACTTAAAAGAGGTTTTTTGACAATTAGCACATCTGCAATACCCTTCTAACAATTAATAGAGACTAGGAATCACTCAGATATGTATTTTAACAAATTATTTTTATTATATGCATTTCAAATCAGTAACTGCTGAACTTTCTTCCATCTACCAAAATATAAAAAACTATTTACAAAATACAATGATTAATTTAAAAAATTACAAATCTAAAAACTTACATAGATGTAATTTATAACAAATGTAGTAATAGGATGATGTGGTAATAGAACTGAAATTTCTATTACTGGAATTCTTATGTTAGAACAAAATTCAGATATTGTAATAGAATAAATTTTTGAAATTATAAACATGTACTGTACAGTAGCATATTTGTTAAATTTCAAGTAAAAAAGAATATAAAATAATTTTAAGTTTTGTATAAAATTAAGTGATTCTTGCCAAAATAACCAATTTAAAAATAAAAATAATTAAATAAAAGTAATAAATGTTTATTAAGTAAATTTCTATAAAATGTTAATACATAGTTACTTGTTTACTTAACAAAGTATAAGTTCATTCAAATTTTTTTCCTTTTATAGGAAAAAAAATTGAATGAACTTAATGCATAGACTATATCCAAACATTTTAAATTTTATCTATATATTGCATATTAAAGATATTACAATATTGACTTAAAATATAATATATATACATACAACATACTCAATTCTGACATGCCCTTTTTTACCCATTTTTCTTGTATTAAGTAGAAGTACACATTAGAATCAACAGTATCTTATATTCACAATACAAAATAATTCATTAGTTCATCATATGGTATGTTATTCCCTGGTAATAGACATTTTTGGCTATACTCACAATGTTCATTAGTTTAAATAAGCTTTGCTGGTAATGGCTGTTTAATTAAAACTCTTTTAAAATTTAAAATCTTTTCAAGATGATAATACAACATACACGGAGAAAGAGTAACTAAATATTACCTATTTTGTGATGTTTGTATTATTTTTGTTTCTTACTTAACAAAACTTAATAATAATGATTACTTAAGAATTTTTTTTCTCTACAAATATCTTAAAATTTGAATTCAAATTCATAGTACATCTTAGAATTGGGGAAATAATACAGTAATCATTCTAAAATTTTTATTTGGATATTATAATTTAATTTTTTTAGTCAAAAGAATTATTTTCTACACTAATACAATAGTTGGTTGGAGTGTAAGTTATGTTTAGTTTCATAATTTTATTATTTTAAAGTAAATACTTTATAGCAAGGCCAAAATTTTTTCAAATGAACTACCAGGTTAATTCCATAACATTCTCATTTTAGCCCAGTTGCTTTAACAATGCACATAAAAGCATTTTATTACTCTAAAATATATGTGTGTTTCTAATTTTATGATTATTTTTTTAAAGTCATGTAAATTTATAAAAAATTTTTTAGGCATAATAATCAAGAACATGAAGTGATAGCTGCTCTTGCTGCAGGAAGTAGAGGTTCTAACAGTCGTCATCAAAGTCCTCATCCAAGTTCTCCAAAAATGAAATTACGTTATTTGAAGCTGGTATTTCCAGAAGCTGATGAGGCAGTTTTGTTTGATGTTCTTCATAAGTAAGATTTTGTTTTTGAATAAATTTAATTAGTTAAATATACAGATATAATACTTTAATATAACTGAATACAGTTGTCTTCCTTATTCAACATTTGGTTATCTAAATATATGATATATTGTTTAGTGATATGCTGCATCTATGGTCTGATTTTCCAATTCCTGTTATTGCTTTATTTGACAGTGCATAACTTACTGTGGGGGATAGTTTTATTTATTTATCTACATGTTGTACCTACTATGCATTTTATTTTTCTAGCTGCATTTTTTTTACTTTAATTAATAGAATTTTTTGTTTATCAGTGAACAAAGAACATAATAAGTGAAAAGAGAAAATGATTTTCTACCTGAATAATAATTAAGAATAATCAGATACAAAGCTTATTTTATATTTATTCAGTAGAATCTACTTATTTTAAATACTCTCAGCTATACTGATAAAAATAACTGAATGATAGTATTAAGCAGGGTAAGTTAGTGGAAATTCTTATTTTATGAAAAAAAGGTCAGAATTGTCATGGTATATTCCAGAACATAAAAGTTACTTAAAAGGCAACTCTTTTGAAGGATTTTAATTTAATTTTGTTTGTTAAATGAAAGGAAGTTGTCCTCTGTCACCTTTGACAGTCATCTTTTTAATCATGTATAAAGGTAAAATCTCTACTTGCATAGAATGAGTGTCAAAAAACTGATTGGTGTCATTCTAATATAAACAAAATACATTCTTATGCAAATGTATTCAAAATGATTTTAAACTAATTTCATAAGAAAAGTATTATGAATATGTAAATATAAAATATGATTTTGAAGGAAATATGGTATACTAATAACTTTAAAACAAACTAGTTTAACTATATCATTAGTTACCAAATCAATCATTCATTTACTTTAAAAAAATTTAAGCTTTTAATATATTTATGTTGAAAAGCAAAAAGGAAGAAAAGGGGGAAAATATTTTAATCTATATATATAAAAATGAATGTATGTCTGTCTGTGTATGTGTATAAAAAACTATTTACAAAATACAATGATTAATTTAAAAAATTACAAATCTAAAAACTTACATAGATGTAATTTATAACAAATGTAGTAATAGGATGATGTGGTAATAGAACTGAAATTTCTATTACTGGAATTCTTATGTTAGAACAAAATTCAGATATTGTAATAGAATAAATTTTTGAAATTATAAACATGTACTGTACAGTAGCATATTTGTTAAATTTCAAGTAAAAAAGAATATAAAATAATTTTAAGTTTTGTATAAAATTAAGTGATTCTTGCCAAAATAACCAATTTAAAAATAAAAATAATTAAATAAAAGTAATAAATGTTTATTAAGTAAATTTCTATAAAATGTTAATACATAGTTACTTGTTTACTTAACAAAGTATAAGTTCATTCAAATTTTTTTCCTTTTATAGGAAAAAAAATTGAATGAACTTAATGCATAGACTATATCCAAACATTTTAAATTTTATCTATATATTGCATATTAAAGATATTACAATATTGACTTAAAATATAATATATATACATACAACATACTCAATTCTGACATGCCCTTTTTTACCCATTTTTCTTGTATTAAGTAGAAGTACACATTAGAATCAACAGTATCTTATATTCACAATACAAAATAATTCATTAGTTCATCATATGGTATGTTATTCCCTGGTAATAGACATTTTTGGCTATACTCACAATGTTCATTAGTTTAAATAAGCTTTGCTGGTAATGGCTGTTTAATTAAAACTCTNCAGACGAAAAAACAAAAAATATCGTGTATCCACGAGCACTCCAATAAATAAATAGAATTGAAACAACACTTTGAAATGTTTTCCTGATGAAAACGAATAATAATAATAAGTTTCAATAAAAATGATAAAATGAAAATTTAATTTTATCATTACGAGTTTGCTTGAATTTCGTTTCTTCTGAGATCGCAGCAATGCGCGACGGGTAAGCTAGTATTGAATATAAGAAGTTGGTCTCACTGTCCCTATTAAATGGAATTTTAGTTTTCAATTCTTCTTTGGACATATTTCTACACTATAAATTGATTATTAAGCAAGTTTTTAAAATTTTAAAATATACATATGCTAAACTATACATACATACATACATACATACATACATACATACCTGCTTAACATTTTAATTTATGTTGGCAAATATTTTTCCATGTTGAGTAAAAGTCTAAATTTATAATCATTAGTTTTTGTTTAAAGTGAGAGATTTTAATTTTTCATAAAAATATTATTATATATTTTGTAATTAGCTGTGATAATAATGCCCAAGAAGCCAGCAATCGTTTAATTGCAATGGGTTATAATAAGAGAGATACACCAATCACTCGTCCCAATAGTGGACAAAAGCCAAATCAACAACAATCACGTCCACCTTCAGATATCCAACGTCCTACTCTTACTCAAGAACGATCAATCACTGTGACACCTCCAAGTGCTGCTGATAAAAATAAATGTATGTATATATTTCAAATTATACATTAGTTACTTTATATTGTAAAATTATTTAAATATGAAATAAAAATTTTATATAATTATAAATTTTAANTATTTATAAACACTTTGTTATTAATAATCCTATTCAGAAATGTTTGGAATATTTTATGAATAGATTGCTACAAAATTTGAGGATATACACTCTAGAATAAATATAAAGTATTTATATTAAAAAGTGAATTCCAATTTTAATCAGTTAGGGAAAAGTAGTATAGCAAAACATAAAAAATGCATTTTTCATCAATATTTTTTTTGTTTTTTTAACTCTGCCCTGTGAGCACTAAGAGGACTTTTTTAGAAAGCCCATTATGGGTTTGGTCAGGTCCACATATATGGATGGCTAGATGGTGAGGGACAGGGTCCAATATATTTGGATAGACCACCCCCTGAAAAATTTCTGGGGTTTTTTTGACCTGTCTGGATGATGATTTTCATAGTGGTAAGCTGCCACTTTAACTGCTTGACCATCCAGCTGTTCTCCTATATCTTAGCTTATCATACTAACAAGGAGAACCTACGACTTTGGGGTAATGGATTTTGATGATCTTTGGTGTAGAGGTAGTACACCATGTGAGTATACCACTTGTAAAATACTAGAGTGCAATAGTCAAATATAATCAAGAAAAACGAACTTAAAGTTTTCTTTAGCACTTTATATATAAGTTATGCATGCTTCTGCTTGAGCATCCTGTGGCTGAGTAGTAATGATCCTGGCTCATATGCTTGAGTGCTCGGATTTGATTCTCTTGTGTATACTTTTCCTTTTTTTTATTCATAAATACTTATAATGTATTTATTTATTTACTCATTCATTTATTTCTTATTATTTATTGATTTTTTTGTATTTTTATTATTATTTATTTATTTTAATTTAATTTCTACTATTCCAAGTCTAATATTTTTATACTTTNACATATCATCTATGCCTCATCAACGACCCCTCTCACCTCCTCCGCTCAACCTGACAAAAAGAATCCCAACCCCTTGGGATTGAAATTCGTAAACAAGCCATCCCCTGACAAGTGGGCAGTTTTCACCAAACTGTTGCCGACAAAAAGAGGTACGACGTCGTCCTACCTCCGGCGTCCACATTATCATATAAAAAGTTACAGTTTGTATTCAGGTTTTTAACATTAACGTACCTATAACATTACAGTATTATACTTTCTTATTAAAGTTTGCAATACAACTATGTCTTTGATTATGTCTAAATTATTTTCAGAAAGTAAACTCTCATAATAGACTACTGTTGTGAACTGTTAAAATAAAAAATAAATGAAGAAAAAACTGTTGATGATAACTCTTTATACAGTGATGTATTGAAGCAGTGGCTAAAAGATGGCTTTTAGCCACTGCTTCAATACATCACTGTATAAAGAGTTATCATCAACAGTTTTTTATTCATTTATTTTTTATTTTAACAGTTCACAACAGTAGTCTATTATGAGAGTTTACTTTCTGAAAATAATTTAGACATAATCAAAGACATAGTTGTATTGCAAACTTTAATAAGAAAGTATAATACTGTAATGTTATAGGTACGTTAATGTTAAAAACCTGAATACAAACTGTAACTTTTTATATGATAATGTGGACGCCGGAGGTAGGACGACGTCGTACCTCTTTTTGTCGGCAACAGTTTGGTGAAAACTGCCCACTTGTCAGGGGATGGCTTGTTTACGAATTTCAATCCCAAGGGGTTGGGATTCTTTTTGTCAGGTTGAGCGGAGGAGGTGAGAGGGGTCGTTGATGAGGCATAGGTGATATGTGAGTAAATGACATCATTTAACAATGGAAATAATGATTTATTAGATTAATGAAAATTAATGATTACAACCTCTAACATCAAGAGAAATTTACTTGGTTCACCAGCTCCTAGCTCGCGGAGAGAGAGTTCACATTAAATGCTCCATACCTCTAGTATACTTCCACGTAGAGGAGAAAAATATTGCCCTTTTTCTTGTGATTGATGCACAAAGTTATAAAATCCTCCGAGACTTAATCATTTCCGACCAGCTGTAGATGAGAGACTCCCCTGAGATGGGGGAAAGAAGTTGCTTTTATAGCTTCAGGCTGGGGAAATTAGTCATGTGATTAACTATTGTGGGAGGTAAGGTTGGTCTTGCAGGTATGGAGGTTAAAGTTGTTCCCGGGACCAAAACAAAATGACGAAATTGGACATTAACTGTAAACTTTTTGTCGTGTAGGAGAATAATGCCATTGTTCAAGGATCAAATGCTTACATTAAAGAGGAGAGTTATAAGTTTTTATCAATATTTGATTCCTTTTTTCCGACAATGGTATTTTAATGAGGAGACAACAAATTTATTGCAAATATGTCGAAAGTTTAGGTGGAAAATGAAAAATTTTAGGTTTACACTTAGGTCGGATCTCACAATAAGCTAACTTTTCGTCTTCATCATTTACATTTACAGCACTGTAAATGGCAACATTACATTTTTTCCTAGTGGACAAAATTAAAGTTACTGTAATTTTAATAAATCCAAAGCAATATGTGATCATACAGGCATATATCCCACAAAAGACTGCTAGAATAGAAATAAAATATTTACCTCATCTGTACTAATATACATCCCACATCTCCAAAATAGTCATTTAAAATATGAAATTTATTGGTATAATTTACTGGTGGAGATGATATCATCTCAAATATCACATTTTCCCCTTCATTTTATTTCATTTATTGTAACAGTTCATTACAGATATAATTATAAAATCAATGGAAATGGATAAAATGAATATTTGAGACACTCTTGAAAGCTGCATAAATGTCAAAAATACAAATGAATGCTAAAAGCCCAAATTTTTTATTGTTTTGCTTCATTTCTATTTTATTTATTAAATAATAAAAAATGCTAAAATAACTTTGAAATTCTTAAATAGAAAAAATAATTTAATCATATTAAAATTTAGACAGCCTGCAGCTCAATCTGAAACATCTGTTCAACCTGTAGATAAAGAATCAACTGTAGAAAATCCAACAGATCCTGCACCACCGGTACCTCCAAGAAGTAGACATGCATCATCATCCCAGGAAACAACAGAAATATCTTCACAACCTTCAATAGTTGAACAGTTTTTAAAAGGTAAATTTTTAAAAATTATATTTCGAAATAAACATTTTTATTCTTTTTCATTTTAGAAATTTTGGTTTCTGTTTTTAAACATTAATTTATTGTTTATCATAGATAATGCTCAAGAAGAATCTGCTGGAAAAACTTCTGTGTAAGTATTAAAATTGGAAAGTTTTATGATTTTAAATCATTACAAGTATAATAATTTAATTTTTGAATATAGTTATTTAGCAATGATAATTTTAATTCAATCATATGTTTATATTTAATTAAAAAGTGTAGAAAAATAATTAATAACATTTTAAAATTGCCTAATAGCAGTGGAAGGAATGGTATATTGTCATATTTTAAAGGTACTTATTTATTAGTTATAATTAGGCTTACCACAATATTTTTTTTCTCAAACCGGGACAATTTCGAGAAAATACTTGCAACAGAAAAGGTTGGCAATGATTGCTTTATGGTTGCTGTGCCAAAGTAAAGCAACATAATGGCTCAGTGTATTAGTTTTATTTTGAAAAGTGAGATTTATGATTCATTTTTAAGTTTCAAGAAAAAATACTATATTTGGATGTCAGAAAACTGAATCCAAACTAACCATTTTTATAAATTATAGAAATAAATTAATGGATTTATTTTTATGAATTACTAGCTGTTACCCACAACTTTGCCTGTGCAGATTTTGCAAGAAAATGCCATTTATATTCAGTATTTCAATAACCATAGTAATTGTTATACAGTAGAGCGTCGTTTATCCAAAAGGCGGNCTGTTACCCACAACTTTGCCTGTGCAGATTTTGCAAGAAAATGCCATTTATATTCAGTATTTCAATAACCATAGTAATTGTTATACAGTAGAGCGTCGTTTATCCAAAAGGCGGTTATCCAAAACGTCGTTTATCCGAAAGAATTCTAGTCAGCAAATTTTAATTTTTGCTAGTGCTGTGGTGCTGCAATCTTTGGCTATGTCTTGGGCTACTCCAATATTTTTTGTTGATGTGTGTGTTTTAGCTGGCAGCACTGGCACTTTTGTGTGGTATTTTTCTGAGGACTGTGTGTCATGCTGAATTGAATGTTTTTGATACTAGATAACTTCTAAAGTATAAATTTTTTTGTTTTTATATTTGTCAATATATTTATTTTGTTTGTAAAAAATAAAAAAATAATTTTTAACGATACAATACCACGATTATTATTTTAAAAAGTTAACATCGACGAAAATTTGATGCAAAGCGACACGCAACGGAGAAAAATTTCAACACGGGATAGGTTAATGTATTTTTCGTACATAATCGGTTATCCGAAAAATAAGTTATCCGAACAACCCCAGTCCCTAATTGATTCGGATAAACGACGCTCTACTGTATAACACCTTCTGCTGAGAATGATGAGAATTGCCAGAATCAAATGAACTGTTTTTAATTTGATTAATTTTCTGGAACGTTTACAATTGTTCTATAATCAAACCAATACGCAATAACAAATTCAAATTTAAAATGGTTCGAACATTTGGTTAAAAAATCAAAATAGATAAAAATATTTATAACAATGTCTGAAATGTTATCAATTTAAAACACCTAAGTACTCAATGAAAACTAAACGTAGTTGAAAACAAAAAATTGCATCTAAAATAGTACAGTAGAATCCGTTCTTCAGGTTAAGTCTTGATCCTTTCTCTCTACCCCATTTTTTTGGAATTTTGAAAAAAATCCCTTCTTAGTGTGTGTTTTCATGACGTACCCTAACTGTGTACAAAATTTCACCTCTAGGTTCAGTGGTTTGCTCTGGGTGATGATGAATCAATTACTCAGTCAATCATTCATTCAGTCAGTCAGGACAAGTAATTTTATATATTTAGATTATTATTATTATTATTGTTGTGTTTAGTGAGTTATACTCGGTTCACACCGGTGGCTGTATACTATGCCAGACCAAAGTCAAGGCATAGCAACCAAAACAAAACTAAAATTAAATAAGTGTGTCAGTGTGTGTGTCTGTATTCAGGAATTTCCTAACAATGTGGCACGTATTCAATATAGTGGCCTTCTGTAGTGTGATGTATGTATTTCTACTCCATTGTAATGTTCCCAGGCTTTTGTGTAGTGTGTGTGGTATCACACCTGTACAGGAGAGAACAACAGGTACAATAAGCACCCTATCCATCCTCCACAGATGCCTTATTTCCTGGGCGAGTTCTGTGTACTTGCTAATTTTTTCAGTGCATGTGTTTTGTACATTGTGAGTGTTTGGAATGGCTATGTCTATAATGTATGTGATTTTATTGTGTTTGTCAATGAGTGTGATGTCTGGTCTGTTGTGGTAAATTGTTTTATCTGTGATTATGGCTCTGTCGTAATACATTTTGTGCGTGTTATTTTCCAATACTGTCTGTGGAATATACTTGTAGTATGGTTCGTGGATGTCTGCCAATTTGTGTTTCTTTGCAAGCTCTTGGTGTATTATATTTGCTACTTGATTGTGTCTATGTAAGTAATCTGTCTGTGCCAAGAGCTTGCAACCAGAAGTGATGTGTTGTATAGTTTCTGGCATGATGTGACATTTTCTGCATGTGTCATTTGTGAGTGTTGTATCTTTGAGTATGTGTTTTCTGTAGTTTTTAGTATTTATGACCTGATCCTGTATGGCAATCATGAATCCTTCCGTCTCCCCAAAGAGGCATCCCCGATCTAACCAGCTGTTTGACGCAGTTTTGTCAACAAAATCCTGGGCCAGGTCGTAAGGATGCCTGCCATGGAGAGCCTTTTGAGCCCATGATTGCTTAATGTTGTCTATGCTTTTTATATGTTGTGTCATGTCTGTATGTTGTGAGTGTAAGTTTAATGGTGTGTTATTTGAGTCTGCTAGAGTTACTGCTTTATGTAACTGTGATGTTTCTTGTTTCTTGTAGAAAAACTCTCGCAGTGACTGTATTTGTTTGTAGTGAAGGTTAACTATGTCAATCAGGCCACGTCCGCCTTCTTTACGTGGAAGGGTTAATCTTTCTGTGGCGGATTTAGGATGATGTTGTTTATGCTTAGTAAGTGTTGTTCTTGTTTTCCTTTGGAGTTGCTCGAGATCTGTGTGAGTCCAATGTATAACTCCAAAAGAGTATGTGAGTACTGGGATGACATATGTGTTTATTGCTTTAACTGTGTGTTTTGCATTTAACTGTGTTCTAAGTATAGCGTTTAACCTACTTTGGTATTCTTTAATTAATCGTTGCTTTATTTGTGTATGTTCTGTTAGTTTGGCCTGTTGGAATCCTAAGTACTTGTAGAACTCGCCCTCTTCCATGGATTCAATAACGTCTCCATTTCCAAGTGCAAAATCTTCTTTCTTCAGGATTCCTTTTTCTATGTGAAGTTTTTTGCATTTGTCTAGGCCAAACTCCATTTGTATGTCCTTAGTGTATGAATGTGTGATTTGTAGGAGTTGATGAAGTTGTTTTTGTGTGGATGCATAAAGTTTTATGTCGTCCATGTACATGAGATGTGACAGTGTAAACTGTGTTGTTTTTTCATGTCTGATATTGTAGCCATATTGCGTGTTGTTTAACATGTTGGATAATGGATTCAGGGCTAGGCAGAACCAGAGAGGACTCAAGGAATCTCCTTGAAAAATTCCTCGCCTAATGAATATTTCGTTTGTTTGTATGGAAGTGTTACTAACCCTGAGATGTAGTGTTGTTCTCCAGTGCTGCATAGTGTTTTCGAAGAATGCAATGAGTGATGGATGTATTTTGTACATGTGTAGAATATGTAGCAGCCAACTGTGTGGAACACTGTCGAATGCTTTTCTGTAGTCTATATATGCCATGTGTATGTTTCTGTGTTGTTTGTGTGCTTGCCGTAGAATGACTGAATCTATGAGTAACTGTTCTTTGCATCCCCTGTGATTTCTACGGCAACCTTTTTGTTGTTCTGTAAGAATGTCGTGTTCTTCAACATGTTTGTATATTTTGTTTGTGATACAGGATGTCAATAATTTGTAGAGTGTTGGAAGACATGTAATTGGTCTGTATTGTGTGGGGTCTGTGGTGTTGTTGTTTTTAGGTTTCATGTAGGTGATGCCCTGAGTAAGAAATTTTGGCATGTCTTGTGGATTGATGATGATGTGTGTTAGATGTTTAGCTAGTTCCTGGTGCAGTGATGTAAACTTTTTGTACCAGAAATTGTGAATGTTGTCTACACCAGGTGTCTTCCAGTTGTGTGTTCTGTTAACAGCGTAGCGAATGTCGTGTATGTTTATTTCAGCACAGGGCATAGTTGGTATGTTGTGCAAGTTTCTGTTCTCCTCCTCGATCCAGCCTGCATCAGCATTGTGTGTAACAGCATTGGACCAAAGAGAAGACCAATAAGTTGTGAGTTCTTCTTCTGTTGGTGTGCCACTGTGCTGTGTATCAGTGTTTGTTTTGGTACTGATTTGTCTGTAGAAAAGTTTTTCATTGTTTGTGAATAATTTATTTTGTTGTTTTCGTAGTGTACATGTTTTGTATCGTTTGAGTCTACGTGCTTTGGCTGCGAGTTTTTGTTTTAGTGTATCGATGTATTCTGTAATGTGTGTGTTGTGATGTTCATGTTTTGTGTGTGTTTTAATTTTCTTGAAAATGTTTTTGAGTTGTTTCTTTAATTTGGGTGTTATGTTGTTTTTAGTGTATTGTGTCAGCCTGCCTAATTGCTGTCTAATGTCATTTATTTGTGTTTCTATTCTTCTCTGCCAGGCAGGCTTATGATAGAATTGTGTTTTGTGTGTGTCTGTCTGTGAGTGTATTTTCAGTCCATGGTGTGTTACTACTGTGACTGCCCCAGCATAAACTAATGTATGAATGTCTGTAAGTGTAGAAATTGAATGAATGTAGTTTGGTAGTAAGTGAGTGTTTACATAATCTAGTGTTTTTCCTACTGCCTTTGACGTGTTGATTTTTGGTATTCGTGGTCTTTGTGTGGGATCTGTACCAGTATATTTAATGAGTGTTTCCTGAAATATAAGTGAGAGCGTATTAACTAATTCTATGTCTATGTTATCAGTGATGGATGGGGAAGTGCCTGCAGTATCATTAGTGGTACTTGTTGTGTGTGTGCTGTAATCAGTGCTTGTTGCTGGATTATCCTGACAGGTTACGTGATCTTCATTAATGTTAAATGTTTCTGTCTGTTGATGTATTTGATCAGCAACCTGTTGTTTGATAAGTTCAAGTGTTGTTTGTGGGATAAGGTTGTTGTGTATAATTGTTCGTTTTTGATCAACAACCCTTTGTTCGGTGACAGTGAGGTGAGGATATTGTTGTGTGAATCTATGGTGTAGTTGTTGTCTGTATGCTGTCATGTTTGTTTCGAGTCTTGTGATGGTGTAGTAAGTGCGGATGATAAACTCGTTCATTTCTGTTGTCCATTTCATCCGTTGGCGTGGTTTTCCAGCCTTTGTGGTCTGTGGATGCATTGCCACAGAAACACCAAGGCTAGGTTGATTCCTCACATCTGTTGAGGGCATTGCAGTAGCCATGCTTGGGCCGGCGCTGCTTTCGCCACCGGTAACCAAGGGAGACTGGAGCCTATTTTTCGAACGTGAGCCTCTGCCTAACCCACGAACGCGGACCTTGTTAACCCGGGCGACGTCCGAGCCGGTATCACACTTTGATCTGGTTACTACCATAATAATTATCTCCACAGAATGTGGGTGTGTGGTCACTCTTAGCTTCATTTCTCCCCATAGACCTTACTGGCATGGGTGTCCCTACCAGGAGCTTGTGCTCCAGCCTGCATTGCCCTATGGATCAGTAAAATTACTGGGCTCTCCCACCACGACCAGGTGGTGACCACGGGAGAGTTATTATTATTATTATTATTATTAACATCGATAAACATTCCTGTGGGAATGTATATAATTTTGAGGGAAAGTGTATGCATTACAAATTTGTATTATTAATTATAAGCAAATTTGAAGTGAAATAATAATCATATATATATTGCATCTGCAAACTGTTTTTGTCAATAAATGTTACAGGTAATAAGAAAGAGCGATGAATTTGTCTTGAACGATATCCTTATGAATTATTTTTCTGTTGTGTTCTACAAATTTATGTTATATATGTTATTAATATGAATTTTGTTATATGTTGTTCATAATATGAATTTTATAAAGCTTGATGTTTCATCTATGAATGACATTTTGTAAGGATCAAATTTTTCTAGAATCAAATAAGATGTTGCAGTTTGACAAATTTATAATGAATCTAATGAAATAAACACAGTCAATTGAACTTTAGTATAGTCATATTGTAAAGAGACATATTGTGGCTGTTTGCCATATCTTTTGTATAATATATAGTATTTTATCATATTTTCATTTAATTCTTTCACTTTTCTTTATTCTTGCTTTTCTTTTGTTTCATTTTCCAAGAAATTCAGATTGAACCCTTGCTCGATAGGGTGGGGCAGTAAGAACAATAGAAGGAGGGAAGGCCCTGAAAGGAAAACAAAGGCCAGTTAAGCACTTTTTGGGGTAGACACTGAGGAGATCAGACGTGTTGAGAAGAGGCTCTTGGTCATGTTTGGCATACAATAAGAGCATGAGGAAGTAGTGTTTGAGTTAGGAACACACAACGAGACAATTTTTGTGTCTTCAAGACGTCTTCTGAGAGAACAGCCCAAAATCATAGAGAAGTACGGAGAAGTTCTGAGAGAGAGAATATTAACTAAGACAAAGAAAATTGGACCCGATTGATGTGCAAAGGGAACATTCAAGACAGTTGGGTACCCTGTCCTAGATCTCTTCTTCCTTCCTCTATCTGTACATATATCATATTATTTTAGTCATAAGTAGGTTAATATTAGTTTAAGGTTGTGACCCACGCTTTGTGAAATCCCAAACTGTTACGTTTGTTATTTCCAGGAAGTAAGGTTTGTGATGGAGCTGGTTTTATATCACAAAATTCTGTATATACATAGGTGTAAAAGCTTAAATCCGCTGTTTTTTAGTCAGAAAAACACACGTTTTTTTTCTTAGAAAGCAAAAACAAATTTATTCAAAGTAGTTTCCCTCACTAGTGACACATTTGTTCCATCTCTCGGGAAATGTGTGGATACCATGCCGAAAAAATTTCTTTTCTTTCGAGGCAAACCACTCATCAAGCCATTTTCGGACGTCTTCGTAAGAATCAAAGTGCAGCTCAGCAAGCACGTGGCCCATTGATGAAAAGAGGTGATAGTCAGAAGGGGCCAGGTCTGGTGAATAAGTGGGATGGAGTAGCACCTCCCAGTTGATTGTCTTCAAGTAGTTTCGGACCAATGTTGACACATGTGATGGTGCATTGTCGTGAAGGAAAATCAGCTTGTCATGTCTTTGCTGATAATCCGACCTTTTTTCATGCAGAGCACAGTGCAATTTGATCAGTTGTTGGTGGTAACAGTGAGCATTGACAGTTTCACCAGGTTTCAACAGCTCATAGTAGACAATACCCTGCTGATCCCACCAAATGCACAGCATTGTCTTCCGTCCAAAGCGATTTGGCCTTGGGAAAGATGTTGATGGTTTGCCTGGATCAACCCACGATTTCTTGCATTTAGGATTCTCAAAATATATCCATTTCTCATTGCCAGTTACAATCCGATGCAGAAACGACTTTCTTTTTTGTCTGGCGAGCAAGATTTCGCATGTGTTTTGGCGTCGCTCCATCTGCCTATCGTTCAATTCATGCAGCACCCATTTTCCGATCTTCTGAATCTTTCCCATGGCACGTAAACGCATGGAAATGGCTGGTTGAGTAACACCCAATTGCTCAGCAAGCATTTTTTGCGATTGGGTATCATCCTCATCCAAAAGAGCCTGCAGTTGATGGTCCTCAACCTTCCTGGGCCAATTTTCATGCTTCTTGTCGCTCAGGTAAAAATTTCCATCTTTGAACTGACAAAACCAATCTCTGCACGTGGTTTCCGATAAAGCTCTGTCTCCATAAGCTTCCACAAGCATTCGATGTGCTTCGGCAGTCGATTTCTTCAAATTAATTAAAGCAGAAAAGCAAAGCTTGCCGCATATGCTCTTTTTCTGGCACAAAAGTAGACATGATTACAAAAAAAAATATATGTTGTTGTATGAAATATCTGATGATGTGCACTGATTAATGTTGACAGACGTCAAAATCATCAAAAAACAATATGGCGTCGTCATGGTAACTTAATATGCTCACTTACGCCATCTATTAGCAAACAGCGGATTTAAGCTTATACACCTGGTAATTGTATTGCGAGAAATGGCAATTACAAGGGACTTGTCTTGGAGTTGGAACCTGCTAAAATCTTGTTCAAACACTAAATAAAGTTTTTCTATGTTTTTGAAAATTATGCCTCGTGTATTTCTCATTTCAATACGAACAATACCACAATATGACAAAAACAATAATAATAAACAAACTTTCATTCATTTTCATTATTTTCAACTGTCAGCAAATTAATTATGAATATGTGTGTTATTTTTCACAGTAAATTTTTTTGTTTTTCTGTGCTGTGAGCTTGGAACCTGTTATGTGCCATTAAAAATTGCCAATATGCCAATCCTCATTAGATTATCCTGTTATGATATATGAAAATTGGAATTTAACTATAGATTTAAATTCAGTTATTTAAATTCATATCAGGATTACATATAATAAATTCCTAAATAATGAGCTTTATCCTTCATGATGCTAAGATTTAAATAAACATATAAAACTTAGATTTCACTAATGATCTCATAAACTTCAAGCTGTTCATCCAGTATTAATGATAAAGGCCAGTGCCGTAACTAGACAGGTGCAACAGGTGCACCACTCGCACAGGGCCCACTTGGAAGGGGGCCCAAAATGCATGTATTTGTTTTATTATTTTTCCAAATCTAATTAATTAAGAGGCCTAAATGCAAATTTTTGCACAGGGCACAGGAATGGCTAGTTATGGCACTGATAAAGGCTTTTGTCAAAATATTAACAGGTCACAGGAAAAAAGACAGAAAAAAGTATGTACTGAAAGTACATATGTGTAAGAATTGCAAAATTTGGGTGTAGATTAAATTTTAATTAACATACCTAATATTAAATCAAAAATTTTGTTTTATTTTTTAAAATTTTTTAATGAATAAAGTATATATTTTTAAAATTTAATTCCAGTGATGTAGCAGTTTCTTGTCAAAAGAGTGACAGACATGAGAGACCAAAGTTTAAGAAAGAAGTAATGAAGTAAGATTTAATACACTTATGTATAACTTTTATTTTTAGACAACAAATCAGCTTTTTTGAACTTTATACTACTGTAAAGTATTTACAATAACCAGACATGTTTTCAATTTAAACTTTAAAAAATAAAATTTGGACTTGTCATTACATTGATATAAATATTGCAATATGATAAAACTTTAAATTGCAAAACTGAATAGAAAATAATTGTACTTATTAACTATTGTAAATATATTTTGTATAAATTTAAATTGATATATCAATTTATGAATTCTTTTAAATTAAAATATCCATTTATTTTAGAGTTTCCAAAGCTACCAGTACACATGAAGATCAAGAACCAATCTCTGTTTACAGGACCCGTCCAAAAGGTGCTGATTCCAGTTTAAGAAAAGGACCATGTCATGATCTCTTATTGTAAGTTTAGATTTTTTAAAATTAGTATCTAAAAACGTATCTTTAAAAATATCACCTATTATTTTTGTATAAATAACTTTGAAAATTATTTTGTTTATTGAAATTAATTCTAAAAATATTTGTTAATTAAGTAAGTAAGTGACAACATTTCAACATTTTAACTATTTCAATAAAATAAAATGAATTTTAAATAGATATATTAAAAACATTTATTTTTCAAGTATTTTTTTACCATATTCAATTACAACTTATTCAGAAATATGATACTTTCAATTATGCCATCTATTTCTTTAGTTAAAAAATATTTTAGAATGTTTTTAAAGCATTCTGAAATATTCTTTAAATTGAAGTTTTAGTATTACAAATAAATTTTTGAAAGAAAGAGAAACCAAATAGTATAAAATAAATTTAAAAAATAATACTTTTAATACCAGTAAAAAAAAACAGAGTGAAATTGAAGTTGTGTATAGATGATGATTTTACATGAATAAAATGTTATTTACTTAAAATGTAAAGTAACAAAAATGAAATATAGTTGAACTTTCTCTCTTGAATCTCACAGAAATGAGAAAAAAATTTGAGATAGACAGGTTTCAAGATATAAAAGTTCCTATACAGTAAACAGTAATAGGTTTGATTGGAGTTCAGTATTTTATTAATACAGTAGCAAGTACTGTACAGTATATACTTGTATTAGGTATAAATAAAACATTTTTGACATACCTTAACAGAAATAGTTTGTCAACAGTTTCTGATGCCTGACTCTCTTCAACCAATACAATGCTAGTCAAACTCATAGCCAATCAGAGAAAGGCATTGTTAATTGCAACTATGTAATGTATTGGAAGCAGGGGCGTGCCGTGACATTTGACTATAGGGAAGCTGTGTTTCTGTAAGAAGCCGACATCCAGGGGCAATCAGTCAATTGCGCGTCAGTGATGGTCTAGGGTCCATTCGTATCGTTTATTCGATAAGCCAGTAAAAATCGTAGACTTCTCTAAATGCATTTTTAATATCACAATTACATTCCGAATCGCTAGCCACGATATAAGGGCTACAATTAAAAATAAAATAATAAAAACTTACTCGGTGAAATAAAATATGTGGTGGATGTACCGGTACATACAAAATATTCTTCAATTATATGAATATACTTTAAAGAAAATTATAATTAAATATAGCTTTGCAAAGAAACGTACATAAAAATATAAAATATTCTTTACTTTTTAAATCTTAAAACAATGCACTTAGTCAAGTAGCTCCCTACGAGTGGCTAATGAATGGAATCGAAGACGGTTGCAGAGCGTGCATGCACGCACTGCCAAATCCCCAGGGTGCCGATACCGGTCAATTCAAATACCTCTTTTGTCGCATCATTAGTATATCTGAAAGGACGCGACAGGGCTGTTGTAGATTTTAAACGTTTCTCACCATAGCTGTAAAAATCTAAATA
>NW_019384966.1:216083-252962 GCF_000671375.1 Centruroides sculpturatus | reverse complement strand
ATACAAATAATAATGATAAATGATGATAAAATAAAAAGCTTGTGTTTTGTTTGTAAATTGCTTATTTTTTCATTACATTGAAATTGTGGATTCTATCAAACATTTTTCTACAGGATGTATGTACTGTATTTTTTTAATGTGGCAGTCTTTGAAGCATATCAACTGTGCAAAAAGAGGGCTAAATGTACTCAATGTTAACAGTAAATGCTGTTTTATTATGTCGATATTCCACACTAAAAAATGTGAGGGTCAGGGAATTTGGACAAAGTTGGTCAGGGAAAATCAGGGAAAGTCAGGGAATTCAAAACAAAAATTTGAGTAGGAACCCTGCATTTAACAAAATTTGTCCAGCTATGAGCTTTGAAAACTAAGACAGCTGAAGAAGTAGCATATCACCTTCTTCAAACATTTTTAACATTTGGTGGCCCGGCTATATTGCATTCAGATAATGGTAGGGAATTCTGTAATCAAGTCATATCTAATTATACACTATGTGGAAAGATGTTAAGATAGTTCATGGAAAGCCTCGTCATAGTCAAACACAAGGCTCAGTTGAAAGGGCCAATTGGGATATACAGAATATGTTAACTGTATGGATGAACAATAATTATACAAATAAATGGTCAGATGGTTTGCCCTTTGTACAATTTGCCAAGAACACTACATATCATGAAGGAATACGCCAAAGTCCTTATGAAGCCATGTTTGGCATTAAACCAAAAAGCGGCATAGCATCGTCATCTTTGTCTGGCAAACAAATTGCAAACATTGAAACTGAAGAACAGCTCAAAGAAATTGTTAATACAGGTAACCCCCATATAACATGGGAGTTACATTCCAAAAAATTGCCGTGTTATGCAAATCCGTGTTATACGAAACAAAGAACTAGTGCGAAAAGGGAGGTTAGGTTCCAAAAATTAAAAAACATGCTGTTAAATCCTTCTTTAAATTGGATTTATTAATCATTTTTTTTATAGGTAAAATACTTATTTATTATTTAAGTAAATATTTACCAGAGGATTATTCATCCTATATTATGATCTCAGCGTAAGCATCATTAACTGGTAACAGTTTTTGGTTGCGTTCGTTATTAGCGGTTGCTCCGCAACAGGAGTGTGCTGCCGTTTGTAGGCATTTAGGAATGACAGTGAAAGAAAAATGGCGGCCCGCACTATCGATAGTATCGTGATGGAGGAATCTATAATTCTAAAATAAGCTTTTAGAGGAAAAAATTTAACCATTAAATGGATTATTTGTTGAAAGAGCATTCAAAGTAGCCACAAAAGCAATTAGAATGCTTGCGTGGAGTTATGCGGAGGTATAAAAGAATGCACGCTATATTACATTTCATGTTGTACGAGGATTTTACCCAATTCTCAAACTGTGTTAGAGTGAATCCGTGCTATAGAAGTGCCGTGTTATACGGAGGTTACCTGTACTTTTAAAGAAAGTTTGAGCAGTGGCCATAACAAATACCATATTCCAAAGGAAAATATTGAAGAGGAGCTGCAACCCACCACGTCTTCATATCATGCCCTGACTGAACAACATGAACTTATTTCTATAAAAAGAGCAGCTGCGAAAGAGAATCTTCTACTGCAAGCAACGAAAATGTTGCGAACCTCAAAAAGAAAATTTCCTTCTGCTCAAATTGGTGATACCATATGAATACAAGTCCCTGATGGCGACTGTGGCCATCAGGTGCCCGAATACAGATGACCGAAATATGTTGGCAGTTGTTGGTGGAATAGAAGACTCCGACTTTTATAAATTAGCAAACAAAAAATGGTACCGTCAAGCAGCTTTATACCCGTAATCAGTTCATAATTTGTAAAGAAAAGTTACTTTCCATAGATGAGATTTTTTCTCAAGAAATATCACTGAGAGAAGCAGCTGCAGCTAATTCAAAAAGTGGAGGGCAAGGCTTATACATACTGTCATTGCAAAAAGAACTGTTCCACGAATAAATGCAGTTGTAAAAGCAAGGGACTCTTGTGCAATTCAAAATGCCATAACAGTTTAAGTTGTTGCAATAAATAAGATTGTATAACATTAATCACATAATTTATGTGTAAGTTTATTATTGTATTATTTTCTTTAATGTAAATCATTAAAGAAAATAATATGTACTGTTCGTTTTAGATTCAACAGTTTATTTACATGTGCTGTTACTTAAGCTTTCTCCTATTTTGACATATTTAAAGTTGCATTTTTATCTTAACGTAATAAAAATATTTTTATTCAACATTCCCCATCAATGCATGCTGAATGTCGACATTTGTCGGTGTAAGTGAGAAATAATGATATTTAGTGAATATTTCGTACATACACGAAACGACTGTGTGAATGCTGACATTCGCCAGAGAATGTTGACATTTGCCAGATATTGGTCATTCACAGTAACATGTGCATATGAATCATTATGAATAGTGATTTTGTGCAACAACATTTTCATTAATATTTTTGTATGTTTTTCAGTCAATCTTAATATAGTATAGTCATGCACTGTATCATCTTCAGATTGATTAAAGAAGTATGCATTGCAAGCAAACAGTAATGTGTATTGTTAATTAAAGAATGTATAGTAATGTCTGCAACATTCAAATCACATATAAGTTGTTGAATTTTGTGAAAATACAAAAAGTCCAGTAATCTAGCACCATTGTGGTTCTTAAGTAACAGATTAATGAACATCTACTTTATATGAAATAATTTAGTCATCTAGTAATTCATTATAATTTCATGATTATTTGCTTTTCTCAGAGACAATCCAAATAAAAATAAATTAAAAGAGTAATTACAATTTCTGTAAAATTACTATTCAAGATAATGTATATTTAGTTACTTTATTATATAATTTGTATCTTAATCCCCTATGTAAGAAAAAAAATCTCCTTAATATAATAAAAATGAATAAAGTTGGAAAAAAAATTAAATTGAAATTAAAAATAATATACAGTATATTAATTTATTAATATACTGTATATTAATTTATTAATATACTGTATTAATTTTTAAAGGTATTCTTTGCAATCTACATAAGAAAATTAACTATTTAAATGTGATGTACAAAATATAAAGTAAAACAATGTATGTTACGGAAATCTGGAATGTGAGAATTTTCATATACAGGATCACTGGTTGGGATACATTCAGTATGATGATCAGTATATGATATGAGGGAAAAACAGCATCAGTACAAAAGGGAATTTTAAATAAAAAATTAATTTGCAAATCTTAAAAGTAATTTTCTTTTTGATAAATAGTCTTCATATTTACATTATTAAATTTTTTTATTTGAATTTGAAAATCGTGTAATTATAACGTAATCTGAAACTAGGTTTTGTCACAAACAAAATTAATTTCTTTTAATTAATTTAGTTTTCTTGTACTTTGAAAAATGTAATTATTATAAATAAGTTAAATTTAATATCTTTACAGGAATCAAAGATATCAGTAAAGTGAAATTGGTGATGTCAGTGCTATATTGTATTATCTCATCAGTTTTACAATAACAATTAACATTGTATAAACATGCATATATTCATGTGTGTAATTCATACTACTGTATATTTACTGTCCATAATATCTAGTCTTTTACTAAAGAATCTTATGATATTTTTTCCATAATTATCCTAGNTTTTTTTGCAAAAAATTCGCTGAACTTTGGAGATATAATATAAATATAAATTATTAATATAAATATAATTTTTATGGACATTAAATAATAAATGGTTTTTAGTAGGTCTGCTGCTCATTTAAACTCGATAGTTTGTACAATATCCGCTATTGGTCTAGATTCAACCAATCCTGTCGCAACATGAGTCGGCGTTGACGTTTTACTGAATTATACGCGTTTTTTAGCGTGTTTGTACAAATACTGTCGTAATTTTTTCACCGTCGTGTAGGAATCCGAACTATAGAAACCCGTTTTATAGGGGGGTCTACTGTACCTTTTCTGTTGATCAATTCTGGCTTTTTCTGTTTGATGGTATCACTGAATTTGTCCATTTTATGGCACTACATTTTCAAATCAATTGTGGAATTGTCTGGTAGAAGTTCAAAAAAAAAAATTCCTTAAAATCCCACCAAAGAGAGCATCTCTTTCTTTAAGAACATGTATCGAGCTTTGGAATGAAACCAAGTCGTTTCAAGTGATCATAAATGGTTCAATTCGACAAATTTAATCTCTTAGCGATTTCTTGTGTTGTTATTTGGTGGCTTGCTTTAATCAATACCTTTATTTTGTCTTCATCAGCTTCAACTGGCCTTCCAGAACGTGGTGCATTTTCAATATCGAAATTGCCAAAATGAAATTTTGTGAACCAGTTTTGGCACTGTTGTTCTGTCAACACATCATCTCCATACATGTCACCCAATTTTTTCTTTCTTGAACAGCATTTTTATTATTTTTTTGGTAATAAAAAAGCAAAATATGCTGAAAATGCTGCTTTCGGTTTTCCATATTTGATGGGACACCAAAAAAGACAATTGCACAGAACCAAACAAAATTTTTTACAAATAAGCCTTGAAATGTCAGCTATCAAAATAAGTAATGACAATATGATTTAAAATGAAATT
Organism: Centruroides sculpturatus; assembly: GCF_000671375.1. NCBI lineage: Eukaryota > Metazoa > Arthropoda > Arachnida > Scorpiones > Buthidae > Centruroides > Centruroides sculpturatus. The sequence continues at coordinate 248,381 of NW_019384966.1, read as the reverse complement.
AGCAGGTAAAAATACAATTAATTTCCCATATATGTTTTATCTTTCTGTAACTGGAAAAAATTTTCTTTGTATAAGGAATGAATTTGAATTGAACTGAAATGAATGTTTTTTATTGACTATGATAAATAATTTTGAAAAATAATACAAGAATTGTATCAAAAATAATAACCAACATCATATTAAAAATAAATCATTGGCAATAGATGAATTCTTAATATATGTCTGGTATTGACAGCAGTTATTTTACTCTGCAATATGAAATGACATCACTTGTATCACCCATGTCATAACAATGCAGTATGAAAAAATAGTCATTGTATTGTTTTGACAATATGCTGTGATTGAATTTTTTGTTGAGGACAAAATTTCAATGGTTGATATTGTAAATGTGGTTGGCAATGTAAGCATTCATGTAAATTTCTCTATACACTTTTCTATATTTTGATGTTTGATATTTATCAAAGACCAGAATGTATATAGAGAAGTTTACATGAATATTTACATTATAAGACAATTAGAAAACATTAAATAACAAAAGTGGTAAACAGACATCATAGATAAGTCTCTTAATGATTGCTTATGAACTGTTTATAACAAAATAAACAAAGAAAGACTTGATGATGCTTTCATAAGGAAGAGGAACAAATTGCAATCAGAGAAAAATGTAACACATTTTGGAACCTATCAGTGTGAATTGAAAAAGATGATTTCAGGATATCATAAAATTTGGGCCCATTGGGTTCCTTGATTACTGTTGCATGATCAGAAACTTGATCCGCATTCAGTCCAGATCTGGCTCTTTTAAATTTTTATCTGTTCTATTTTATAAAGGAATTGATACTAGGCTAACATTACAAAACTATGAAACAGTCATGCAAGATTTTTTCATTGTGACTGAACAGATTAAATAGAAGGGAATGGCCAACTTTTAGTGATCAGAATATAAATTTTTTTAAATTTAAAGATACATTAATTGTACTGATGTGAGTTATTTTCTTTTCAGTGATATTATTTAAAAGTAAAATTAATGTGGCCAAAACTTTCAGTATAAAAAAATTTTATTAAATTTAATATTTTAATTTTAAAAATATATCTATATATATTTTTATATTTTAGGAAAGAATATATGCCATGGATTGGTCCTGATCCAAAAAATTACAAAGGTCCCAATCCATCTTTATGCCATGGGCCAGACCCCAACAATCTTGGTAGCCAAAATAAAACTCGAGCCAAGGGACCTCAACCAAATTTAAGAAGAGGACCTTTGGCTAGTATAACCTCCTATGTTGATTCAAATGATACCATAGAATGTAATCTGGACCTAAAGAATTCAAGATCCAGTTGAAAAGTTTCCTGCCAATAAAATTATATGGTAAGTAATTTAAGATAATTATTCATTATTTGCATTTAATTTTGACTTTTAATATTAAAATTTTCGTTTTAACAAATAACAAATTATTTCAGATGATATTATTTTAAAAAATGAAATATTATTCATTAAATTATAAAAATTGTATAACTTAATTTTTTCTTCTTATTGATAATTATGTAAATTTTAATTCATTTAAAATATGTCAAATCATAAATTTTTAATTTTTTTCAACTGAAATCTGAAAATTTATAATTATAATAATATTTGCTACAGTAGAACTTTGTTCATTCAGCATTTGATAACCTAGAATGTGTGGTAATCTGGCACTCTCTGAAAATTAGTTTATTATCAAACAATTTCAGATTATAATTTGACTTGCTGGTATTCTGCAAAGTGGAATTTATTTTGGACACATCATGTGCTAAAGAAATGCAGTAGACATCTAAAAAAATAAATGTATGTGTTACTGTGAAAGAAATTAGAAAATGTCAATATTCTCTGGTGAATGTCGACACACAAAATAAGTTAGTGAAAGACTGAATATTTGATTATATTATTATACATTTGAACAATTGCCGGTGTATGTCAACAAGCACAGATAAGCTTTCGTGGAGGTCAAAACAACACCCAAGAAGCCGATGTCGACAGAAATCCTTTGTTCTGCCGCAATTGAAATTACATGGTATCTATTTGTTATACTCTGGAACACTGCTGTTTGTCAGTCTTACGCAAGATTTGCTGGTGTGTGCAACGTTTTTTTAAATTTTAATTTTTTATCTGATACCTTAATTTATATTGAATGGATAATGCAGTGAACCAAGAACTTTTTTTTTTTTTTTGAAAAGTTACGTGCATTAATTGCAAGTAAACGAGAAGATAATTGTTTTTATTTTTCTCAAGAAAAATACTCTAAAATACTTTCTGAAGTGATTTCTGCTAAAACTAAATGCAGCACACCTTTGGATTACAGACGATTAAAACGTTTTGACGATTTAAAAATTAATGATGAAGAGAAATAAATTGTACCATTAAAACCAGGAGAAATGAATATACAGTACTATGTTACCAATGATAAATTGTTCATTGAAACTCACAGCAGAACAGGCCATGGAGGAAGAACACATATACTTAAAGAATTGCAACTTAAATACAAAAATATGACATATGAAGTTGTAATGTTGTATTTAAATTTATGTAAACAATGTCAAATGAAACATAGTGCACCTAAAAAAGGTATTGTGAAACTAATGGTCAGTTCGGACTAAACTCAAGATGTCAAGTTGATCTGATAGACCTGTAGTCACACAAGGATGGCAAATTTAAGTTTATAATGGTGTATCAAGATCATTTACAGGGTTCCTACGCACCTGGAAAGTCAGGGATTTTCATTATTTTTTNTTGAATTTGAAAATCGTGTAATTATAACGTAATCTGAAACTAGGTTTTGTCACAAACAAAATTAATTTCTTTTAATTAATTTAGTTTTCTTGTACTTTGAAAAATGTAATTATTATAAATAAGTTAAATTTAATATCTTTACAGGAATCAAAGATATCAGTAAAGTGAAATTGGTGATGTCAGTGCTATATTGTATTATCTCATCAGTTTTACAATAACAATTAACATTGTATAAACATGCATATATTCATGTGTGTAATTCATACTACTGTATATTTACTGTCCATAATATCTAGTCTTTTACTAAAGAATCTTATGATATTTTTTCCATAATTATCCTAGAATATATAATATATATAAAAAGTTATATATAATATACATATAATATAATATAATATAATATAAGCATAATATGCATATTCATCTCTCATAATAATTTTAAATGTTTCATAATTTTATTATTAGTTGCTATCAAATTGTCTAATTTATTTAAAGTTTATAAAATTTCAAAATTATAATTGTTTTAAGAAGTTGAAAGCATTTAAGAATAAAATGTACTTTATTTAATATTTTTTTATTTTAAAATTTACATTGTTTTTTGCAGTTTATTGAAATTTATTACATACTTTAAATAAAATGAAAAATATAGAATTAAATGTTATCAAGTTTGAAAACTTAACCACAAATTAGAAAACATGATATTAGATTTCAGTGCATTTGTTCAGGATGTGCATAACTAATTTCAATTCTGTTTTTTAAATAAATATAACTCTTTTAATCATATAAATATGAGCTGCTACGTGTAGGCTAGATTACATAGATATAAGCCATAATATAAAACAGTTAACATTATGATAATGATTATCATCATTATCAGTTTTTAGTGGATATGACAAAGTGAATTAAACTATAGACATTTTATCTGTTTATAAAATGCAAATTATTCTGACAATTTCATCTTACATGTTTAATTTAATGTTTTATACATTGTATCTAATTAAATGTTGAAAATTATTTTGTGGCATTGTATATTTTGCATCATATTTTGTGCCTATGTATTTCTATCAGAAGTTGAAGAAAAGGATATTATTGTTTTTATTTTTTTTTTAAATTCATTACTGATTTTATTCATTAAATATATTTTCTGATTATAATCTATCTTGGTGTTCTAATGCACTCAAATTTTTATAGCAAACTATAATAAATACATAAAAAAATACATATTCATAAGATTACAATGATAAAGTTTCTGATACTATTACAATAAACTTTAGATCTACACTATATTTCACTTTATAACAAATAATAATAATTATGAAATGATGATCATATGAAGTAAGAATTTTTCAAATGGCAAACACCATCTTTAAGAATTATTTAGTAAATTATAAAGAATCATATTTTTAAAATGCATTTTACGAAGCCAAAAGCTAGTAATTTGTACCGTTGAGTTTTTTAACTGATTATTTTTGGTTTTATTTATTTTTTTCCTTCACTACTAGGTGTATTAATAGACACAAGGCATTTTTACATCATTTTTATTCTGAATCTTCTATAGGCCGATACGCATTTCGGGCAAAGGCCAGCGTCAAGAGTACATGCTGGAAGATGCTAGATGTCAAACCATGAAACCTTTACTGTGCCGACGGATGAGGGGCCTTTGCCCGAAACGTGTGTCGGCCTATAGAAGATTCGGAATAAAAATGATGTAAAAATGACTTGTGTCTATTAATATACCTAACAGTGAAGGAAAAAAACAAATAAAAGAAGACACGGTCTCGGAATACATAACATGATTATTTCTTGTTTAGGTTTAAGCTTATTTCAACAATGAATTGTTCAAATTTAATAATAATGATTTGCACAGATACTTATTTCACAAATTTTATAATTATTATTCATTAAAATAAGTTAAAATACAATTATAAAACAAATTGCACCCAAAATCTTTGTTATGTATTAGCATGTCATTTCAAAAAACCAAGGCCCATTCATAAATACATTTGATCTTGGATGAATATCAATATTTGATTGAATGATAGCATTTGATATTCTATCTGCTAAATGCTTTTGGTGTGTAATTAAATAATATGAGTTCACTTAAACAAACTTAAACACTTACTTTCTTTATTTGAATAAAAATTTATATACTAGTTTATACATTTTGAATATTTGAATAATTTATTAACAAACATTTATTTATTATATGAATCAGTTATAAAATTTATAGTATTTCTATAATGTTAATAAGTATTAGACATTAATATGTAACTGTATGAAAAATATACAAATCATACATCATATTTGAAATATGAAATTCTAAAATAAATAAATAAATTGAAATCAAATTAACTGCTACACATTTCAAGAATTTTACTTTGTTTTATAAAAAAATACTTAAAAATATTTTGATTATTGGTATTACAGCATAAAATAATTATATCATGCTATTATTTAATTATTATATTAATTTACAAAATTAATTGATATGAAATAATAGATGATTTCAAATAAAGTACATTTTATTGTTATTTAATATTAATTAATATGCTAATTAGAATTATTTTTTTAAACTAATAATTATATAATGGATGAATATTTTAAAATCAATATGATACCTAAAAGTGTTTAATAATAATAATAAAACTAATTGCCAAAATAAAGTAAATACAGAAGAGAAGAGAAAAAACTTATTTTCAATTCTAGAGTTAAATAAATCTTAAATTAATCAGATTGAAAATAATTGCATAATTTTACATTAATATTAAAAAGCATTTAATTTTTTATAAAATATTAATAATTTAAACTTTAAAGATTTTTCGCAAGTCAAGAAATTGTCTATGACATATTTTAATTATTAATAATTAATCCATTGTTGCTGCATAAAATATGATGCCTTATTCTTTGAAGTTTCTCTACTATAAACATTTAATTAAATGACCAATAATAATAAATATACTTGCCTCAAATGGAAGGCCATCATCTGTTTGTCTTCCACTATTTTCTTAATTAATCAGTTGTTAACTTTGTCTTCCTTTTCATATCCATCTGTCACTAGTAATATTGCTATTGGCAATTTATTCTTGATTTCCTCATATTGAGTTTCTTGAAAATACATCTATAATGTAAATATCATTCAAGTTCAGCCTAATTATTGCATTTTATGCTCATCTATGAATATTAATGATAAATCTTTGGATCCTTGATGGCAAGTTAACATATCTATAATTTTTAAATAATTAACCATATTAAGCCAAGTTATTATCGGTACAAATAACTTCACTTGTTTATCGAAATGTATAGAAATGTTTAGATTTATGAATAATTTAATTATGACTAATTACTTTTTTGAATTAAATTGTAATGACTTAGAAAACAATTTTCAAATAATAGAAATTACTACAAAAAAAAAGAACTGATATAACTTTGTTATATATCCATAATATGTTTAAGAAATACTATATTTATTCTAATAAACAATGCCTCTAATGCTAATTGCCCTATAATAAACAAAACAGGTGAAAGATGAAAAAGTTAGACAGGACATTTTAATAGTAAGTGTACTTATTGGAGGAATTTTATACTTATTTTAAACCAAAAAATTGAAAATTGTATTTAGTGTTTCCACTTTTAACATGTGTTGTGTGTTACATCATTGCTTAAATAATAATAAAATGAAAGAAGTTGCTGGATTTATTTCATTAATAATTGGCCTCAAATATTAGTTGTGTCCAATTTACAATGAATAGAAATAATAGTCATTCTCGAATAGTAAGAATTCCTTCTGCATAGTTGCAACCTGAAAAAAGAAAAGTTAGATGACACACTGTTTATTAGAATAAATGCAATATTCTGTTTTCCATATTCAGATTTTTGCAATAAATAGGTGTAATTTTCTGCATTATATTGGAAAATAGTTTGTTTCTGCTATGTTTATTACAAATTATTCTTTTTGGTCATTTAGTAATTATATGCAATACATATTTGAACTGGGAGTACGATAAGGAAAGAAGAAACAATACACTAAATTTCAGCAATAGTTACTTCAAAAACAAATGTTTTCAGCCTTCTTCATAGGCCTGAATCAGGTCTTATACACTGCATTTTACAAATTAATATTCAGTTTATAGAATGCATCAGTGTTCTTTATATAAATTTAACATTTTGGAATAATAATATTCAAACTGAGAAAAATATTATATTTTATGATAGATGATGCCCTTTGGAAAAGTTTTATAAGAAATATTTTTTTATAATATTAATAAACTAAAAGAGAACAATGTAACTAAGTGTTAGTTATCACTTCTCCTTGGCGTTTTTAATTAGATCCTCTTCCTCTTCCGTTTTGTATTTTCGAATGGTCTTAGCTTTCTTTCACTGCCTCGATATTTTTTTTATTTGCTTCTTTCCACATCTGATTCTTCTATCTTACATTGTTTTGGCATCTTGATTTTTCCACATTTTGAGGCTTTATATTTTCTACATTTATATTTACATTCAGCTCAAAACTACCTATCTTCATTTTTTGGATTATCTTCCTTTGATGGGTATGGCCACTTTAGTTTTTTCTTTAAGCAAAGAATTTCCCATGTTCTCTTTTCCACAGAAAAGACTAAGAATGGCTTATCAGAGAAGTCTTTCTAGGTAGATATGAGTTTGCAATCTTTAAAAGTAATGCATTCTCCTTCATAAATGCCTTAAAAGTTTCCAGTTTTTCTGAAGTTGTGATTTGGTCCATTTAGAAAGTCCATCTCATTGATTAGAAAGCATCTATCCCTGGCTGTTTGGCTTACATGGATAAGGCAGTGTTGTTTTATGGTTTCAAAATCATATCTATGCTTTCTCCCTCATTTTATAAAGATCTCATGATGCAGGCCCATCAAGATGGACAAAAATGTTTGTCTTTGAAGTTACTATTACTGCAGTTGAGTGTGTGGTTTCTTTTTTTGTATAATTTTGATATTCTTCCTGGTGCTACCATACTGATAAATGAAAAATGGCTAATTATTACCCGATGCAGATATAATTCTATATCTTAACGATACTAAATCGGTATTAGTTTAAATGTTAACTTTTTATGTTAATGAACATTTTCTCCTTTCCTATATCAAAATATGGAAATTTTATTAAATTTTAAATAAATCTGAAAACAAACTATAATTTCCAATTTGTTTGTTTATTATTCTATTTATTTATAGTTAAGTTTTTAATTTTATCAACTGTTTAATTCAAAATACCATGTTTATTTTTATGTTGTACAAATGTTAATTTTTATCTAATTTTCTATGAATTTTGTATTAAAAACTATCTTTATTATACTTAACAAAAAGTTCAAAAAAAGTTAAAACAATCAATCTTTTGTATATTTATCATTGGAAATTGAAGTTTTATAGAAGAAATACCGAAAAGATTTTGTTAAAATGTGGAAAACAAAATAAATATTTTAAATTTCTAGAAATTGAAATATTATTTTTAAGGTTTGTAATCTATTACGGTCGATTTCTTTTAGAAATAATTATTTAATTTTAATTAATTTCATTAATTACACTACAATTTTTTCTGTTTTAATATATTTTATAAATAACTACAATAAGATCTTGAATTTGATTTTCTATTGATTCTGCATAATTTCAGGATGTTTTCTTTACTTGATTTCTCATGTTTAGTACTAAAAGCATCCTATATAATTTTTTCTCTCTTTTGCAATTTCTGTTTTTTAAAATATAACCTGAAATCTGATTATTATAGAACTTGAGTTTTATTATTTTTGATTTACATCTTAGTTCTTGTTGCTAAATCATTTAATTCTAGTCTTAAAAATCTATTTATACATTATTTGTTAGTCAAGCTATATGTAATTTAATATTTTAGTATATAATTAACAATTTATGAATGAAACACTAAAATCTAAGTCTATAATATTGTTTTAAATACAGAAAGTGTGCCATATTTTAAAATTATTTAAACTCATTTTTTTAAAAATCTGTTTCCAGCAATCGCTGATAATTGATTTTAAATAATGCATGCATTTTTATTAAATTATATTATATTCCATTTATATTATATGTTAATTGTTTATTATTATAATTTTACATAAAATGTTTATTAAATTTGTTATATCATTGTTCTCAAAATACTTGTATGTATTTAGTTTTATATGTGATGCATGTTATAATATGTGTTTGTCTAATTTTAAAAACATTGCTGTTTTTCATTATATTTTTGCATTAAATATTCAAACTTGCCATATTTTAGTCTGTATATATAAATCAGTCATAACATTGTTCAGCTCATTTCATAAAGATTTTTAATTGATTTCAAAGTTAAAGAAATTCTATACTATACAGTGGATGAGTTTTCAATATTTCTCTCAGTTCAAGCAGATGATTTTGAGATTGTCTTAAAAGTTTTTTCAATCATATTTAAAAGTTAATGCTTTAAATTTCTTAACTTTGGCATTGCTCCAGCTTTATAAACATTTATATTAAGTAGTCAGTGATGATATTTAAAGAGCATACTTCTTTTTTCACTTAAATAAGTTATTCAATAAATAGTCAAATATCCTGGATTTTATAGAACATCCTGTGATTTTGACAAGTTGTCTCATTTACTGATAAATGCTGAAAGTCTCTTGCATTTCATCAAGGGTTATGATAGTTTATCTCAGTGTTTTTCAACCGTCTAAACATGTAGATTTATGTCGGGTTTCACAGGTTTGTTTATTTTTGAATAAAATAATTTATTTCTGATGAAGTTTATTTTATGGTTACTTTTAAGTAATCTTAATAATCTGTTTGATCTACAAAGATTGTCAATTTTTCATAAATAGTTTCCAAAACAAGTTGAAAAACTGCATTAAATTATATTTCAATATTTTATAGAAATTCTGTCATAGAAATTAAAACTAACATTAGTAAATTCAAAATATGTAAATAAAATATAAATTTAATATTTTTGTTGTTTTTCCACCACCCTACGGGCTCTAAGAGGGCCTTTCGTCGAGTCCGTTGCGAGTTTGGCCAAATCCACAATGAGTGGTCAGATGATGAGAGATAAGGCCCTATATATCCATGACAGACCATCTCAAAATTCCTGGAATTTTTTTATCTGTAATGCATTCATTCCCAGGTCCTCCAGAATAGTAGCATGACACTTTAACTGCTTGGCCATCCAGCCAACATATTTAAAGGTCTAATGTTGAATTCTTGTATATTATGAAACAGGATATGCAATAATTATTTTAAAATTTACATTGTTTTTTGCAGTTTATTGAAATTTATTACATACTTTAAATAAAATGAAAAATATAGAATTAAATGTTATCAAGTTTGAAAACTTAACCACAAATTAGAAAACATGATATTAGATTTCAGTGCATTTGTTCAGGATGTGCATAACTAATTTCAATTCTGTTTTTTAAATAAATATAACTCTTTTAATCATATAAATATGAGCTGCTACGTGTAGGCTAGATTACATAGATATAAGCCATAATATAAAACAGTTAACATTATGATAATGATTATCATCATTATCAGTTTTTAGTGGATATGACAAAGTGAATTAAACTATAGACATTTTATCTGTTTATAAAATGCAAATTATTCTGACAATTTCATCTTACATGTTTAATTTAATGTTTTATACATTGTATCTAATTAAATGTTGAAAATTATTTTGTGGCATTGTATATTTTGCATCATATTTTGTGCCTATGTATTTCTATCAGAAGTTGAAGAAAAGGATATTATTGTTTTTATTTTTTTTTTAAATTCATTACTGATTTTATTCATTAAATATATTTTCTGATTATAATCTATCTTGGTGTTCTAATGCACTCAAATTTTTATAGCAAACTATAATAAATACATAAAAAAATACATATTCATAAGATTACAATGATAAAGTTTCTGATACTATTACAATAAACTTTAGATCTACACTATATTTCACTTTATAACAAATAATAATAATTATGAAATGATGATCATATGAAGTAAGAATTTTTCAAATGGCAAACACCATCTTTAAGAATTATTTAGTAAATTATAAAGAATCATATTTTTAAAATGCATTTTACGAAGCCAAAAGCTAGTAATTTGTACCGTTGAGTTTTTTAACTGATTATTTTTGGTTTTATTTATTTTTTTCCTTCACTACTAGGTGTATTAATAGACACAAGGCATTTTTACATCATTTTTATTCTGAATCTTCTATAGGCCGATACGCATTTCGGGCAAAGGCCAGCGTCAAGAGTACATGCTGGAAGATGCTAGATGTCAAACCATGAAACCTTTACTGTGCCGACGGATGAGGGGCCTTTGCCCGAAACGTGTGTCGGCCTATAGAAGATTCGGAATAAAAATGATGTAAAAATGACTTGTGTCTATTAATATACCTAACAGTGAAGGAAAAAAACAAATAAAAGAAGACACGGTCTCGGAATACATAACATGATTATTTCTTGTTTAGGTTTAAGCTTATTTCAACAATGAATTGTTCAAATTTAATAATAATGATTTGCACAGATACTTATTTCACAAATTTTATAATTATTATTCATTAAAATAAGTTAAAATACAATTATAAAACAAATTGCACCCAAAATCTTTGTTATGTATTAGCATGTCATTTCAAAAAACCAAGGCCCATTCATAAATACATTTGATCTTGGATGGATATCAATATTTGATTGAATGATAGCATTTGATATTCTATCTGCTAAATGCTTTTGGTGTGTAATTAAATAATATGAGTTCACTTAAACAAACTTAAACACTTACTTTCTTTATTTGAATAAAAATTTATATACTAGTTTATACATTTTGTATGTATGAAAATATAACTCATAAATGTGTTTTCTTATAAAATATATTCTGTGAATTTTATGTAGCGGAGACCGGGGCAACTTCGGCATGCGGGGCAAGTTTGTCAAGCGCTTTTTTTTAAAAACAAATTAAAAGGAGACTTTGGTTATAGGTTAGGCAGTTGAGTNACATTTGAACAATTGCCGGTGTATGTCAACAAGCACAGATAAGCTTTCGTGGAGGTCAAAACAACACCCAAGAAGCCGATGTCGACAGAAATCCTTTGTTCTGCCGCAATTGAAATTACATGGTATCTATTTGTTATACTCTGGAACACTGCTGTTTGTCAGTCTTACGCAAGATTTGCTGGTGTGTGCAACGTTTTTTTAAATTTTAATTTTTTATCTGATACCTTAATTTATATTGAATGGATAATGCAGTGAACCAAGAACTTTTTTTTTTTTTTTGAAAAGTTACGTGCATTAATTGCAAGTAAACGAGAAGATAATTGTTTTTATTTTTCTCAAGAAAAATACTCTAAAATACTTTCTGAAGTGATTTCTGCTAAAACTAAATGCAGCACACCTTTGGATTACAGACGATTAAAACGTTTTGACGATTTAAAAATTAATGATGAAGAGAAATAAATTGTACCATTAAAACCAGGAGAAATGAATATACAGTACTATGTTACCAATGATAAATTGTTCATTGAAACTCACAGCAGAACAGGCCATGGAGGAAGAACACATATACTTAAAGAATTGCAACTTAAATACAAAAATATGACATATGAAGTTGTAATGTTGTATTTAAATTTATGTAAACAATGTCAAATGAAACATAGTGCACCTAAAAAAGGTATTGTGAAACTAATGGTCAGTTCGGACTAAACTCAAGATGTCAAGTTGATCTGATAGACCTGTAGTCACACAAGGATGGCAAATTTAAGTTTATAATGGTGTATCAAGATCATTTACAGGGTTCCTACGCACCTGGAAAGTCAGGGATTTTCATTATTTTTTTTGTTTTAATATATTTTATAAATAACTACAATAAGATCTTGAATTTGATTTTCTATTGATTCTGCATAATTTCAGGATGTTTTCTTTACTTGATTTCTCATGTTTAGTACTAAAAGCATCCTATATAATTTTTTCTCTCTTTTGCAATTTCTGTTTTTTAAAATATAACCTGAAATCTGATTATTATAGAACTTGAGTTTTATTATTTTTGATTTACATCTTAGTTCTTGTTGCTAAATCATTTAATTCTAGTCTTAAAAATCTATTTATACATTATTTGTTAGTCAAGCTATATGTAATTTAATATTTTAGTATATAATTAACAATTTATGAATGAAACACTAAAATCTAAGTCTATAATATTGTTTTAAATACAGAAAGTGTGCCATATTTTAAAATTATTTAAACTCGTTTTTTTAAAAATCTGTTTCCAGCAATCGCTGATAATTGATTTTAAATAATGCATGCATTTTTATTAAATTATATTATATTCCATTTATATTATATGTTAATTGTTTATTATTATAATTTTACATAAAATGTTTATTAAATTTGTTATATCATTGTTCTCAAAATACTTGTATGTATTTAGTTTTATATGTGATGCATGTTATAATATGTGTTTGTCTAATTTTAAAAACATTGCTGTTTTTCATTATATTTTTGCATTAAATATTCAAACTTGCCATATTTTAGTCTGTATATATAAATCAGTCATAACATTGTTCAGCTCATTTCATAAAGATTTTTAATTGATTTCAAAGTTAAAGAAATTCTATACTATACAGTGGATGAGTTTTCAATATTTCTCTCAGTTCAAGCAGATGATTTTGAGATTGTCTTAAAAGTTTTTTCAATCATATTTAAAAGTTAATGCTTTAAATTTCTTAACTTTGGCATTGCTCCAGCTTTATAAACATTTATATTAAGTAGTCAGTGATGATATTTAAAGAGCATACTTCTTTTTTCACTTAAATAAGTTATTCAATAAATAGTCAAATATCCTGGATTTTATAGAACATCCTGTGATTTTGACAAGTTGTCTCATTTACTGATAAATGCTGAAAGTCTCTTGCATTTCATCAAGGGTTATGATAGTTTATCTCAGTGTTTTTCAACCGTCTAAACATGTAGATTTATGTCGGGTTTCACAGGTTTGTTTATTTTTGAATAAAATAATTTATTTCTGATGAAGTTTATTTTATGGTTACTTTTAAGTAATCTTAATAATCTGTTTGATCTACAAAGATTGTCAATTTTTCATAAATAGTTTCCAAAACAAGTTGAAAAACTGCATTAAATTATATTTCAATATTTTATAGAAATTCTGTCATAGAAATTAAAACTAACATTAGTAAATTCAAAATATGTAAATAAAATATAAATTTAATATTTTTGTTGTTTTTCCACCACCCTACGGGCTCTAAGAGGGCCTTTCGTCGAGTCCGTTGCGAGTTTGGCCAAATCCACAATGAGTGGTCAGATGATGAGAGATAAGGCCCTATATATCCATGACAGACCATCTCAAAATTCCTGGAATTTTTTTATCTGTAATGCATTCATTCCCAGGTCCTCCAGAATAGTAGCATGACACTTTAACTGCTTGGCCATCCAGCCATTGTAACTCAATGTTTTTATTAGGATTTATCAATGCAAAGTGTTAATTAATTTTGATTTATTTCATTATCTTAAAAAATTGTTTATAAATATATTAAAAACAGTTTATTAATATGAATATCAAAATAATGGTAATAATATATCACAAGTTTCATAGAGTATATTTGCAATACAAAAGGCATAATAGAATAATACTGCTCAAAGAATTTAAAAACTTTACGTGTAAATAATAAATGAAAAATAATGCATTAATTAATGTAGAGATATTTTAATATATACATTATTCTTCAAATAGGAGAACTTAACTAAATAACACCCTGAATTTCTGATAATTTAATTTTAATTAAAAATCTTAGTGAAATGAGCTGTACACATGCATTATGTCAATTGTTATAACTGGCTTTATTGACAATTTTACATCAACTTAAACATCTCATTATAATTTATTTATTATAATTAAATTCTTTGATGGGATTTTGTTTTCCATTATTTCCTGATAGGATGTAAAAGTCCAAATAGATCTGTTGAAAGTATGAATGTTCTACTTTGCAGTTTAACAATTAAAATTTAAATATTGATTAGAATTACAATAAATTTAAACACCTAACTCTAAATAATAATAAAATCATAAATGTTACATAAATAAATGCCATTTACCTAAATATTGAATTAAAATACAATCAAGATATTGGCTTGCCAACATCTAAATTACATTAAAAACACATTAATTTTTTCTTGGTAACTAGAAAAAAGTATTATAAACCTTATGATCATCTTAAATATACAGTTTTGTGTAATTAATGTGTAGTAAATAATGTATATTTTTACATTATATTAGTCTTATTTAATCATATATATCTCATCAATTTAGAATGTAGTTATATAAGTAGAGAGAGATGATGATCAGAAAAAACAAAATACAGTGAAGCTTGGCTATAGCAGTCACTATAGATCTAATTGGAAGTGGCCTTAAATCGTATTAAATTACAATCAATTTCAGGATTAGCATACGTAACTGTGATGCCGTAATATATATTGAGTAGTCAAATCCCATTACTTTATAAAAGACAAATCTAAAGCCAATTAAATGTTAAATATAAATTGTATTAATATTTTTGTGAGATTTTAAACTTATATTTCCGTCCATGCATTTATTTTTTTCGGAAATTCAAGAAAATGTGGTTTAACAAATAACTTACTTGAAAAGTACATATTATTGTTTATATAAATTGTGTTACAGTAGGTATAGGACATCTGTGATAAGTATAATGTTGTAGATAAGATCCAACTGCTTTAACAGGGTTACCCTCCCCTCCAAGTGACTGCTAACACAGGTTTCACTGTAAATTGATGTTTTGAATGTCGGTAGAATCTGTGTCGAAAAATCATAGTTCCTTCCGATCGACGAATTTTATTAAAAATACGTCAAAGATAGATTTTTATATTATATATTGTCGGTTTACTTTTCTTTAATATAAAGCCGTATTCGGGGCCAGGCTGCAAAAGACATTAAAGCATATAAATTGTAAAGGATGAAAATTAGATTTTCAGTAATTATTTAGCAAATTAAATTTCTTTATGTATTTTTAATAAAACTGCCATAATATAGAAACAAATAGACCAAGTAAATACAATGTTGTAAAGCTATTTAATAGAATAACAATTCTTTTTTAAAAGGTTAAGAAAATGCCATTTTTATAGTATAAAATAGTGGCTTTCGAAATGAATGCTATCATTTTTAAATTACTGTAATTATGTTAGTTATTATCTGCATACATTGCAGATAATGACTAAAATACTATACACATTGCATACTTCTCAGTATGCAATATATACCAATTGATAGAGTAACTGTTTGAGTTTCATCTCCCATCTGCATTCAAACATCTTGTCTGCTACCTCCAGGAAGCACTATAAGCAAAAAATGGTAACTTTGTAATAGAGAAGGCATTTTGTGTTCTGCAGTTTGTAAAGTCGGAATCACTTATCATTGTGCCACAAGTTTCACAGAAAATATTAAAATGAGGCACTATGTAAGAAATATTCTTTGATGGTATTGACGAAACAATTCAGAGTTTGAGAACTGCAGAACACAAAAAGCCTTCTCTGTTGCAGAGTCACTATTTTTGTGATACTTCCTAGAGACAGTAGACAACAAGACACTTGAGTTTCATTTCCCATCTTCATTCAAATGTCAGACACTTACCCTATTCATTGGTGTACATTGCGTACTTCTCAGGTAATAAATAGCATAAGAATATTAATTAATTAACTTATACTGGAACTAGAAGGATTAAGCAAAATTATCACCTTTTTCAATATTCCAGCAAATAATTTAATATCGTAAAAACGTTTTCGATCGTCTTTAACGATCTTCGTCAGTTAAATAATACAGTAAAAAGAACATTAAAGAAATAGAACTTAAATTACGAAAAAATAATAATTGCGCATGTGTTTGTAATGATGTGCGCTTAAGGGAATGAATACAAAAAGATAGGAATATAAGAAATAAAAAGAAAAAGAAAAGGCTTGACAGAATCGCATTAAAAATTAATGCCTCGTAAAAAGTTGCAGTTTATCTTCATAAAATGATTTCCATGCTGTAGGTAGAGAGTGGGCTTCCATATGATTGATACAAGAAGCTTTTCAAGATGTTTGATGGAGTGCTTGTTGGACGTGGGTCTAATGATGGAAGCTTGGTCCCATATAACCTCAACTCCTCGCTGGTTGGCGTAAGATGCTAAAACGGTGCTATCGCTGTTCTTTCTAATAGAGTATTTGTTCTTTGATTCTTTGTTCCAATCTTCTCAAAGTAGCGCCTATATAAACACTATCCGAATCAAAACGACGGTCTTTGATTGGTATGGAGTAAATGCCGGAGGTGTCATTTTTTTAAATCATTTCTCAGTAACTTGTATAGGCTACTGTGGGATTGGGCGATATACGATCCGTAAATTATTGATGCTCGCAATATCCTCCGTCATTTACTTAAGAAGGGATGATAGTTGATTACCGTCACGCGTTTATTGTTAATTAAGGGAGACTGGTTAGTTTTAATCTGAAAAGTTGCGATGAGTTTTTTTATAAGATTCTTTTGGTAACCATTCTGTTGTGCTATTTGTATAATGTACTCTAATTCCTTGTAAGTATCGAGTATATTTGTGCAATGAGTAAAGGCTCGTTTGATCCACGATCGGAAAGCGGAATATTTAAAGTGTCTAGGATCCATCGAATTATATGGTATGATGATGTTATTCAGGTCCGGCTTCCTATAGATGTTAGTGTATATTTCACCTCCTTTGCGTATGATGTTGACGTTAAAGAAATGGACATTAGTAAAGCTTTCTTGGTCCAGTCGCAATTTTAAACCGCAATTATTATTATTATTGATGTTATTTAAGAAAGCAATAACGTTGATACTATTTTTCCAGAGAATAAATACGTCGTCAACGTATCCAGAGTAAAGAATAACTTCTTCCTTGAATTTCGGTATTAAAGAATTTTCTAGTTGACATAAAACTAGATGGCAAAGTATGGGCGACATAGGGCTGCCCGTAGGAACTCCTCTGTTCTGTAGGAAAATATTTCCATTAAACGATCGAAAACGTTTTTACGATATTAAATTATTTGCTGGAATAGTTAAAAAGGTGATAATTTGTTTAAATAGCATAAGTACAGTAATTTAAAATGGTAGCATTCTTTACGCAAGACACTGTATAAGTTGAGAATTACTACACTGGAATGTATCCATTTTGTTGATCCAATTGTACTTTAGAGCAACCGGAATTAAAATATTTGCTATATGCATTATTTTTACTATATTTCTAGTCTCAGAATATACAGCAATGGCCCCGACTAAATTAATTACATTTATTTTTTTATTTAAATACTTTGTTAAATGATTTAAGACCACAGACATTAAACAATTATTGTTACTACGTGTAATACATAAAATAAAAAATTACAAATTAGAATTCTGTGCTGGTCAGTCTCGAAAAACGTGTAATAATTGTTATATATGCAATATATGTGTAGAACATTATAATATCATTCTCAATGTATATGAGATTTTCAAGATTTGATGATGATATTAAATGCATGTATTTTTGTAACAATTGATACTTTGAATATTAATTTTTATCATAGCAGTTTTGCTAGATTAAATGAGCGTAAATATAGAATCAGTAATTTGTAAACTTTTTTAAAAAATAAATGATTCCAGTTGCAATACTGAAATATGATAATCATTGTTTCTTCTTTCAAATAGGTATTGTAATTATAATTGTTTAAAAAAAAATAAAATTGCACTGCCTACGTGTAAAAATTTCCTAAAAGTTTTAAATATCAGGATAAAATGCTCAATGATTTAAATATATTTGTTATCCTGACTAAACAAATTGAATTAATATTGTTGATAATCCACTCAACACGTTTAAGTATTGATACATGCACTTAATATTTTGAATCATCACAAATCTTTTTATAAAATTTGCTTGTTTAAAATTGTATTTATAATTCGGGCATTATAATTGCGCACTGTTTTTCATTATAACTTTCTTCTACAGATAATGATTTTCCAATTAAATTAACGTTACAGCTCAGTTATAATAAACGCAAACAGTCCAATGCAATTAGTTATTTTATGCACAGTTTATCGAGTAATAACAGCAAATCAATATTTTTCATATTGTCGGCTCCATGCTCTTTTATAACTCCATCAGATTCACCACAATAGCCCGGGTGCCTTGGGTGAAACTCAGGAAGAAATCCTTCCAGCATTTCAATATGGAGCCAAAGTTAAAACTCTTACAACAATGGAGTCTCTAGTTTATATATATATACTCAGAAATGTAATAATAAAGCCATAGTTATACTCGTTTAATATTGTCGATTCTCAAACTTATATATCTGATGTGCTTCCATTTTGTTTTGACTGTAAAGTCTGTATTTCCTTACTGTTTAATTCCTCTCAATATAAAATACATTTATTGTTATTCGATAAAAAATAAAATGCTGTATATTGTATATTTTCTTTTAGGAGATTGTAATAAATTCATCTGTAGTCTCATACCTGAAATAAAATCTGCCAGATAAATATCAATCGTGAGTGTGTGTTGCGATTTCATTTCTGTCTTGGATCCATAATTATGAATTTTTATCATTTTCACTTAGTATGTAGTATGAAGTTAATCTTTACCCTGTTCGTAGAACAGAGTGGTAAACGAGTCAACGTTCTCTAACATTTTGCTGCCTGTGTACCACTTACTGTAACTTCAACAGGCATCGTAAATATTTCATTAAAATTCATATTTGATGAATTTATTTGACATAACAGAACAATAAAACTTCTGTTTAAACGAACATTACATATATTGTTTCCAATAGTAATAAATTGTGTAGTTCAACACGATGCATTACTGATACAAATGGTAAGGTGCAAGCAAAGATGGATATTACAGTACAATATACTATAAGCTGCATTACTTTCGCGGTACTAAGTTATGTAAACTATTTTTATTTTATTGGTGATAATGATTTTGGCTCGAATATGTTTACTAGTAACCCCAATACACAATACAAGCTTTTCTGGTGAAGATTTTTTAGCAATTGCTCGGTCTATGTTAGGTTCTTTTACTCGCATCCCTTTTTGTACCAGTATAATGTATGCATATATGTTGAAAAGTTTTAGTTAAAAATGTATATGATCTTATTATATGAATTACCATAAGCTACTATAATACCCATCTAAGTTTAAGTCCGCCGGTACTTTTTCATCGTTGGGCTGCAATTTGAAAAAATTGTAGACCCGTAAATTCCCACTGTTGTCCGTCTGTCCGTCTTTCCTTAATCTCGAGAACGGAGTATATAGACGAAATTCGAGACCACCTATGGAAACCTTAGGAGCAGAAGGACCCGATTAACCATATACGAACTTCCGATGCAAACCGGTATGTTGTTTCAATTTAAAACTTTTCCACGAAAGGTGTCCGGCACGACTCTATTGTTAAAGGAAAGGTATGACGTACGGGGGCAAGCAGCTACTAATTTGACTACCATGCCAGCATACAAGGTATAAGTAGTATATTAAATTATCTTACAACATCCTGTACATAATTATTTTATCTACAGCATAAAGAATACAATAATAAAACTGCATAGATTATTTAATTGGAAATATTACAAAGTTTTAAAAAATTAATTAAAAACAATATGATAAAAATTTATTCTCCGTGCTACAATTTCAGCGAAATTCTCAATTATATTGTCAAAATGTAATTTTTCACATATTTCGTAATTTTTCACATATTAAACTGGGGAAGAAACCCGCAGTTTAGACAGCGTATTTAAAACATTGTTACGCAGTCGCATTTTATATCACTGCACAAAATATTTTAATTTCGTCGTATAAATCGTTATCCTTATATCTCGATTATCATCATTCATCGGTGCTAAATCTAAATAAGGTCATCCTCGTTCGTCGTCTTTAATATAAAAATATAGTAAATTAACCCAAAATGGCAATCTATGGACATTATTCCTTTGTATACTATTGGAATTTTATCGCAACAAATAGTTTTCGCGCCATTTTCGTCACGGCTGTTATTAAATACTTTAATGTTTAGTTCTTTTGAATTTTCACCATTTTCTCTGCTAAATACGGTACAGAGAATCGTGGTTAAATATATTTTCTACCGAGCGCTACGCCAAATTACTGTGGAAATGCGGGATGGCGTAAAAAATCAAAAAATGAACTTAATGGCGGGGTCCCGATTGCCGGACAACTGTTAGTCATTAAAAGTTAGAGAATTGAGGCAATTAGTACTCGAAATTGCAGACTAAAGAAATTATATTCTGCTTTATTTGAATCATTGGCAATGTCTCGTAAAGACACGTCCACTAGATTTCGGGCCAACACATTCGTTTAAATCAGGGCTTCTTAAACTATGGGTCGCGACCCATAGTTTAAGAAGTTTTTGAATATTTTTTTATAGTATTGTTTTGTTATTGTATAATGTTTTGTTATATATTTTGTATATAGTTAAGAAGTTTAAGAATATTTTGCATTAAAATCCCCATTTGGGGTCGCGAGATTTTAATGCAAAATATTGAAAATAATTTGAGAGTTTGAAAATGGCACTCTTTGTGTCATAGGTTTCGCGAGTTGCGCTTTGTGTCACTTCTGGTGCAGCGAGACAACGGTTCACAACACTGTAGTGTGAACTAGTTTAGTGTTGTCGCTTTTCAGTGTACAGGTAATCCCCGTATAACACGGCACTTCTATAGCACGAATTCACTCTAACACGGTTCGAGAATTGGGACCATCCCCCGTATAACACGGTGGTTTTATAGCACGGGTTCGCTCTAACACGGTTCGGGAATTGGGTAAAACCCTCGTACAACATGAAATGTAATAAAGGGTGCGTTCTTTTATACTTCCGCGTAACTCCGCGCGAGCATTCTGATTGTTTTCGTGGCTACTTCGAATGCTCTTTCAACAATAATTCATTTAATGGTTAAATTTTGCAATTGGAACCCTTCTTTTGTCTCTAAAAGCTCATTTTAGAATTATAGATTCCTCCACACGATACCATCGATAGTGCGGGCGCCGCCATCTTTCTTTCACCGTCGTTTCTAAATGCCTACAAACGGCAGCGCACTCCCGTTGCGGAGCGACCGCTAATAACGAACGCACCCAAAAACTGTTACCAGTTAATGATGCTTACGCTGAGATCATAATATAGGATGAATAATCCTCTGGTAAATATCTACTTAAATAATAAAGTATTTTACTTATGAATAAATAAATAAATAAATACGATTTAAATAAGGATTTAACAGCGTGTTTTTTAATTTTTGGAACCTAACCTCCTTTTTCGCACTAATTCTTTGTTTCGTATAACACGGATTCGCGTAACACGGCATTTTTTTGGAACGTAACTCCCGTCTTATACGGGGGTTACCTGTATTCAGTTGTCTCTGTTCCATTGTAACGCAAGAGTGAACCGTGGTAGTACATCATTATTGTTTTCGCAAATATGTATACTGTATATCTTTGTGATTTTTTTCGTGATCAAAAAAATATAAAATAATCATAAATGGGGTGGTGAATAAAAAAGTTTAAGAAGCCCTGGTTTAAATGTATTTGTTCCATTATTATTTGGCACGGTGTTTAAGTAGCTGTGGGCAAAATCTTTCTAAGTCGCGATTTTAAGTGGGGAAACTGGAAACTAACAATTATTTCCTTTAAAATGCTTGGATCCCCTCTCCCGGCCGCCCTTAAAAATGTCGTTTTAAAATATACAAACTTAGCGTTTGTATATAACGTACGAGTAGATATATCTTGTGTTAGGCGAACGGTGCCGAAAAGTACTTGGCACAAAGGCGCCCTTACACGTCGCACCAACTTTGGCATTTTTAGACGATGCCGATCAAATATCATCAATTATATACACCGTAATTTGAATGCATTATGGTTTGCAAATTTTAAATATTCCCTTTCCGATTAAAAAGTTATTGGTCGTCATTTACTGGGCGCAAAAAATCAAAAAACTCGTCATTAAAGAAATGTTCCGTAGTAGGTGAGAAAAATGCACTGGTATTTCCGATCGTACATCCGAAATCGTGGAGTTTTCCGAGTTTTCTTTACGCGTCTAACATCCAAATGGACCAATTTCTAATAGAAAGCCGTTCTTTTTTGCGTTGTCTCGTAGCAGAGGTTCCCAGATTATCGTGTCTCGACTCCTTTTAAGAATTCAATGTAACGTATAATACGAGTATATATATATATATACTGTATGTGCAAAATTTATTTGAGAACGAAAGGTTTATGCATAAATTTATCGATCCTTAAGGGGTCGGAACCGAAGACCGTCGGGAAGTACTGCGAAACCTAACCGATTTCTATTCTTCGAAACGATTTCGCAAAGAACAAAGAATTTAAAAGCGACAAATCTTTAATTAAATAAATTTTAAAATCATCTGCCTTTTTATATTTTAGGTCGAGTAAACTACATTTTATCTGCACCAAGATGTAATTTTTACAATAAATATTTTAAAAATTAGATCTTCGTGCGGATAAAATATAATTCTTTGCTTTTAAATTCTTTGTTCTCTGCGAAATCGTTTCGAAGAATAGAAATCGAGTTACGAAAAGAAATTGGTTGGGTTCCGACCCCTTAATTTAATGGTCCAACGTTTAGTTAGGATTAAATGCCTTTATAAAGTTTACACAAAATATACAGAAAACGCAAAATAAGAAGTATAAATTTTTTAAAAGGCAGTTTTCGGGTAGACATCGAATACAGTGAAAACTGCTTAGGCGACCACCTGTCAAAACGGGCAAAAATTTCTGGCACGGAATAGTTTATCCATAGAGTCTTCGTATAAGTTACCTGTATTAAACGACCACCTGTGTAACGCGACCGCGGGCATCGATTTTTGGTCCGAAGCAACATACAACACCCGTAATAAGTGACCACTTTTGCGAATGTATCTGTTCTAAACTATTGTAAGAGCCCATCTCAACAACGTTTCCGCCTCCTAATATAATGAATTAGTCTAAACTCTCCTTCGAACCCATCCCGGGCACTTCTCCCACCCTCGAAATTAGGTGCAGGTGTTAATAAATTAGTCTAGCAACAAAGGAAATTCATTTCAGTTTGTTGGAAAATGTCCGAAATNAAGCATTTAATTTTTTATAAAATATTAATAATTTAAACTTTAAAGATTTTTCGCAAGTCAAGAAATTGTCTATGACATATTTTAATTATTAATAATTAATCCATTGTTGCTGCATAAAATATGATGCCTTATTCTTTGAAGTTTCTCTACTATAAACATTTAATTAAATGACCAATAATAATAAATATACTTGCCTCAAATGGAAGGCCATCATCTGTTTGTCTTCCACTATTTTCTTAATTAATCAGTTGTTAACTTTGTCTTCCTTTTCATATCCATCTGTCACTAGTAATATTGCTATTGGCAATTTATTCTTGATTTCCTCATATTGAGTTTCTTGAAAATACATCTATAATGTAAATATCATTCAAGTTCAGCCTAATTATTGCATTTTATGCTCATCTATGAATATTAATGATAAATCTTTGGATCCTTGATGGCAAGTTAACATATCTATAATTTTTAAATAATTAACCATATTAAGCCAAGTTATTATCGGTACAAATAACTTCACTTGTTTATCGAAATGTATAGAAATGTTTAGATTTATGAATAATTTAATTATGACTAATTACTTTTTTGAATTAAATTGTAATGACTTAGAAAACAATTTTCAAATAATAGAAATTACTACAAAAAAAAAGAACTGATATAACTTTGTTATATATCCATAATATGTTTAAGAAATACTATATTTATTCTAATAAACAATGCCTCTAATGCTAATTGCCCTATAATAAACAAAACAGGTGAAAGATGAAAAAGTTAGACAGGACATTTTAATAGTAAGTGTACTTATTGGAGGAATTTTATACTTATTTTAAACCAAAAAATTGAAAATTGTATTTAGTGTTTCCACTTTTAACATGTGTTGTGTGTTACATCATTGCTTAAATAATAATAAAATGAAAGAAGTTGCTGGATTTATTTCATTAATAATTGGCCTCAAATATTAGTTGTGTCCAATTTACAATGAATAGAAATAATAGTCATTCTCGAATAGTAAGAATTCCTTCTGCATAGTTGCAACCTGAAAAAAGAAAAGTTAGATGACACACTGTTTATTAGAATAAATGCAATATTCTGTTTTCCATATTCAGATTTTTGCAATAAATAGGTGTAATTTTCTGCATTATATTGGAAAATAGTTTGTTTCTGCTATGTTTATTACAAATTATTCTTTTTGGTCATTTAGTAATTATATGCAATACATATTTGAACTGGGAGTACGATAAGGAAAGAAGAAACAATACACTAAATTTCAGCAATAGTTACTTCAAAAACAAATGTTTTCAGCCTTCTTCATAGGCCTGAATCAGGTCTTATACACTGCATTTTACAAATTAATATTCAGTTTATAGAATGCATCAGTGTTCTTTATATAAATTTAACATTTTGGAATAATAATATTCAAACTGAGAAAAATATTATATTTTATGATAGATGATGCCCTTTGGAAAAGTTTTATAAGAAATATTTTTTTATAATATTAATAAACTAAAAGAGAACAATGTAACTAAGTGTTAGTTATCACTTCTCCTTGGCGTTTTTAATTAGATCCTCTTCCTCTTCCGTTTTGTATTTTCGAATGGTCTTAGCTTTCTTTCACTGCCTCGATATTTTTTTTATTTGCTTCTTTCCACATCTGATTCTTCTATCTTACATTGTTTTGGCATCTTGATTTTTCCACATTTTGAGGCTTTATATTTTCTACATTTATATTTACATTCAGCTCAAAACTACCTATCTTCATTTTTTGGATTATCTTCCTTTGATGGGTATGGCCACTTTAGTTTTTTCTTTAAGCAAAGAATTTCCCATGTTCTCTTTTCCACAGAAAAGACTAAGAATGGCTTATCAGAGAAGTCTTTCTAGGTAGATATGAGTTTGCAATCTTTAAAAGTAATGCATTCTCCTTCATAAATGCCTTAAAAGTTTCCAGTTTTTCTGAAGTTGTGATTTGGTCCATTTAGAAAGTCCATCTCATTGATTAGAAAGCATCTATCCCTGGCTGTTTGGCTTACATGGATAAGGCAGTGTTGTTTTATGGTTTCAAAATCATATCTATGCTTTCTCCCTCATTTTATAAAGATCTCATGATGCAGGCCCATCAAGATGGACAAAAATGTTTGTCTTTGAAGTTACTATTACTGCAGTTGAGTGTGTGGTTTCTTTTTTTGTATAATTTTGATATTCTTCCTGGTGCTACCATACTGATAAATGAAAAATGGCTAATTATTACCCGATGCAGATATAATTCTATATCTTAACGATACTAAATCGGTATTAGTTTAAATGTTAACTTTTTATGTTAATGAACATTTTCTCCTTTCCTATATCAAAATATGGAAATTTTATTAAATTTTAAATAAATCTGAAAACAAACTATAATTTCCAATTTGTTTGTTTATTATTCTATTTATTTNAGTATTTTTAAAGTTAAAATAAGATTAAACTAACGAAAACCAAAAGCAAAGTGATGGAGAGATAGACGCGGTTGTATATTGATGACGTAATACACGTAACTGAGGAGCGCACGAAAACAACCGAGTCGAATTAATTAAGTCGGAAAAAAGAAAGTGTGCATTATAATCCAGAAAATGCGAGTATTGTATTAATCTTTAAAATATTGGTGTTAAATCTGTCTTATAATATCACGAAGACTCCTGTAAATCGGGTTATCCGATAAGAATAAAATACAATACCAATATAGCCCTATCGTTGAAAAAATTCGCTTATATTTGCTAGCCTCGAGTTTTGCTTAGTAGAAATGGCTAAAAAGTGCGCAAAATATGTACGGATATACGGTATTACAGCACCACCTGTATTGGACGACCACCTGTCTAAAAGACCACTTTTTGAAAGAACCGTGGGTGGTCGCCATAGACAGGTTTTACTGTATTACACCTTTTTCTAGTTTGAAATTGGTGAGACGGACAATGCAAAGACGCTAATAATTTTGAATCATTTTTCTTGTTTAAAGTAACCCAGTTGAGCTGCCAGTGATTTCGTTTAAGAAAAGGAAATGCGTTACGGTATATAAATTTAATAAGTTCCTTCTTTTACAGATAGCGTTATCTGAACAATACAGTAATTCCATTAACGAAGGAAATGTTTAGATAAACCAGTTCTATAAACTCAACCAACTGTTTATTACTTTCGTCCAGTTGATAAAAATCCTTTCTTCTATAATAATACTTCATTTTATGCATTACTAAGAAATTTTTAAACTTTTATCATCGTTAATGATATTTTTAAGAGATGAAAATAGAATTTTATAATTTATTAGCGCGAAAATTCATATTTTGTAACACTGACAATTGATTTTCTCGGCCAGGAGAATCCAAAATGGGATCTGTCTCGACCTTTGTTATTCTCGCGATAAGTTTGTCTTACGCTTTCGATGAAAGATGCTTTTCCATTCGTAAACCAACAATTACGAATTTAAGGGTATTAATTACTAATTGTATAGAACTTGTTAGAAACAAATAACTACACATTGGCGCAGAGATTTGGAGGGTCACAGAAAATAAAAATCACAAGTGTTTATACAAGATGTTGAATTGACTAAAAATATATATTTAAATTTTTATTTCTATTTATCCTTATTTACATGTACAATAGGATTATTGAAATTCGTATTCAAAATATTAGAATCCACCTAATGAGGACGACGACGATCCCGTCATTCGTAATCAATTTGGAGAAGGAAGAAAGCAAATTTTAGATCGATTTTCTGAAGCAGACAAATTTCGCATTTATACTTTTTAAGTCGCAGTCTGTCGACTTAAGCTGTCGTTTTTATTCAATTCGAAATCCGTACGGTGTTTCGTGGACGGAACCGAATAATCCGCAGCTTTCGGCATCGCCGTCTTCACCCGGCTATAGAAATAAATTGATGTATATTTTTTAAATATGTATTTAATATAATTTATATGTGCGCGCGCGTGTGTAATTTTCTGCTTTTATTGAATACTTTAAAATAAT
This sequence comes from Centruroides sculpturatus, assembly GCF_000671375.1. Classification (NCBI taxonomy): domain Eukaryota; kingdom Metazoa; phylum Arthropoda; class Arachnida; order Scorpiones; family Buthidae; genus Centruroides; species Centruroides sculpturatus. The sequence continues at coordinate 220,494 of NW_019384966.1, read as the reverse complement.
AACAATACGTACAGATTTCGTCATAGGCGTGTACCATTGTTGGCAGTCTTGGACTTTTAACGCCTAATTAGAAACAAAAATTTATTATAGTTTAATAATTTCATTATATTTATTAAATTTTATATTTTTAATCAATAATAAAATATCGAGTGAACAAACTCACTATATTTTTGAACGTTCTTGGATTACATACGACTTCCAAGTAATCGTAAACATTATAAAGTCCCGCGCATCTCATTATTGTTTCCATCTGACGATAATATACGTAATTTTTATGTAAATAAATAATTTTGCTTTTGTTATTTACACTAAATTATATGATTTAAAAAAATTTAATCGTTTAAATTAATCAGCCCACCGCTCCGGAGGACCCGGGATCGAAATCGAATGAGCGGAAAAAGCCCCGAGGTTTTTAGGGAGTGCCACTTAGCTCACCCCCTGCCAACCCGTTGTGGACTTGCCCGAACCTATAGTGGGGCGGCTAAAATTTTAAGTTTCCTTTTTTAACTCTACACCTTTAAGTGTATTTCGCGCTGGTCGTAGGTTCGGTCCTGCCCGTAATGGAAGCAATGGGATTCTGTCTCGGATCAAATCGCTTATAAAAATTTCTGAGCTCCGATTCGAACTCGAATGTGGATCCTTCGAAGCGACAGGTTTATCGCTTCCCACTGTCTAAATATACTTAATAAGACGAAACAAAAGCTTTACCGTTACTCTAAATTCGTAAGATAAATACGGCCACAAACATCGAAATACTTCTTTCTCCTCGACTTCTTCTTCTGTTAATATTTTAGAGTAATATTTAAACAAGATTCTCAAATACACAACTTTAGTAAAAATATTGGTTTTATACTTACTACAGAAAAAATCTCCCCAATAACCTTCGTTATAGCAATAAACTGGCGATAAAGATATTAAAGAAATCAGTAAAGTTGTAAAAAGTTTCATTCTCGGTAAATGAAATTGAAGCAAAGCGAAATTCTATAATTTCTCTTATCGAAACACTTGTTAGTACTGTATAGCTCAACGTATCTATTTTTCATATCAGTTCTTCCTGTAACGCTTATCCAGTTTGAATGTTTTTAATTACAGTAGAGCCTCGATTATCCGACCCTCGATTAACCGACACCTCGGTTAACCGACCGTCCTAGTCGGCAAATTACAAATGTCCGCTAGTGATGTGGCGCTACAATATTTGGCTACGTCTTGGCTACTTTAATAGTATTTTTACGTGTTTTAGCTGGCAACACTGATTCGACCGTGAAAGGGAGCCAGTATTTAAACGAGGCTTAATTTTTTAATTTTTAACAATACAATAGCGACGATTATTATTATAAAAAAATTTTTGTTAGGCTTAACATCGATGAAAATTCAACGCGAAGTAGGTTAATAGCGATATACTAATATACTAATTACATGGGATATAATAATATACTACACTAATAATGGATTTTTTCATACTTTTCGGTTATCCGACTTTTCAATTATCCGACCAACCCCAGTCTCCAATTGAGTCGGATAATCGAGGCTCTACTGTACTTTTTCTTTTTAACTCTTTCCGCCCCGTGGGAACTAAAAGGGTCTCTTTTAGCAAACCCATTATGGGTTTGGACGGACCACCCCCAAAAATTCATTATTTGTTTTATGAACATTTAGCAATTAAAGTATATTTTCCTTGTTTAAGCAATTACTAACGTCAATAAAATATGATCGCCGTCGGAGAGCTAGTAGCTTTTTAAGAACCGTTTCTGCTCTATAGGTACGAAAAGGGCCTATTTTGTAAGCTCATTACGAATTCGGACAGGCCTACAATAAGATGGTCGGGTGGTGGGAGACGGGACGGACCCACTCCCGAAAAATTCTTGGGGTTTTTCGAACCATCCCGATTCCATCTGGTAGGGAACGGTAGGTTGCTACCCTAATCGCTCTGAGGAACCCGAGATCGAAAAATCCCCAGAAATTTTCGGGTGCGGTCCGTCCAAATATGTCGGGTCGCGTCCCTCACCATCCGGCCGCCCAATTGTGGGCGTAGCCGAATCCGTAATAGGTTTGCCTCTTACGTGGCCTTCTTAGTGTCCACGGGGCGAAGTTTAAAAAATTTTTCTAGGTTCGCCCTCCCGATATATCGGGCCCCATCCCTGGTCATCCGGCCGCCCCCATTGCGGGCCTAGCTGAATATGTAAGCTTAAGTTTTTAGATGTATGATTTTTTTTAATGTAGTTCTTAATATATTTCGAAAGTATGAAAAGTGAATTGTTATTATAACACGTATTTTGCAGCTCGGGTGGCCACTGCTTTAACCCCTTAGCCATTTAACTGTCAGCACAACAGGTGATCCCGCAAGGCACTAAAGGTTACTTTAAATTGTACCATTGTTACCATAAAAATTGTTCCTTAGCTGTGAAATTCGTAATCAATTACGGCAGAACTCGGATTATCCCACTGTAATTCTCTTACGTTTTCTGTGAATGCGACACCGATCGTGTGGACAAACTTCTGGAAATGAAAATGTGTCGCCCACTGCCAACCAACTGCCGCCTTATCTACAAGGCAGCAATTGAACCGGCTATACCTGTTTGGTATGAGGCGCTAAGAAACACCCATGTACGACGTAAACTCATCTCCTTACAGAGGAGCTTTGCAATTAAAATATGTAAATCCTATAGGACGGCAGTCACTAATGCCCTCCTCGTCAACTCCCATACACATCCAAAGAAACTACATGGGTTGGTACTGGTCCCTCACTAAGACTGACTTTAATTTAATAACTGGACAGACAATAAAATACAGCGTTATATTGCTAACAGTGGTCTTCCAGAAGGCTGCCTGGATCTTGTAAATCAAATCAAAGACTCTAATTTGGACAGAATCCCTGCAAAGAACGAATTCCAACAACACCCAAGTAACATGAACAATTACGAAGTAAACATGAACTTTGATAAAACCATGCACAATTTCACTAACTGGTATGTATATACTGATGGCTCAAAGAGCGAACACGGGACAGGGTCTGGTATTGTTATCCTCCATAAGAATGGTCACAAGACATACCAGGCACACCTTAAGTTGGCGCGGCCCACTGTACCATCATTCAGGCCGAGCTATGGGCCATTTGCAAGGCAATCCAACACATAGACAATCACCATACGTATTATAAGGGTAACATTAACATCTTTACAGACAGTAAAGTGGCCCTTAACATTTTAAACTACCAAAAGAACTCATCTGTTCTAGCTGCTGAAGTGATAAATGCTGCTCAAAACCTGGGAAGAAACTGTAACCTACAGTTTAGTTGGATTCCAGCTCACAAGGGCCACGAAGTTAATGAATTGGCCGACAAGTTGGCCAAGTCAGCCTGCACATTGTCTTCAAAACTCACCTACAAGAAGTTACCTGCTATCTCTCTGAAACATCAGTTACAACACATAGCCAATGATATGTGGCAGAAGTGGGACTGCTCTGGTACAGGATGTTTCACAACTTTATACCTTCCCTTGCGCATCTTAAAAAAGCCAAATACTTCAGCCTAGATGCAGAGGTGACCCAATGCCTTACAGGACATGGGAACTTTGCATCATACCTGCACCGTTTTGGTAAGCAGATCGATAGCACCTGCAATTGTGATGGACAGAGTGAAGACAATGCGCTATATTTTCTCTTCGGCTGCAACAAATACAACCAACAACGTGCAGAACTCTTCAAAGAATGTCTCCAAACAGGACTCAACTGGGCCCCCAATCCTGCAGACATTCTTGATAATAAAAAACTATGGACAAAAATGAAGAATTTCATACGCAATACAAAAAAACTCAGGCCCATGAATTCCAATAGCCAGCGAGATGAGTGACACGGCCACATCTCACATCTGAACCAATGATAGACTGGCTGATATCATTTAAGGTAGGCGGCTACTCGCCCAATTTGTTCAACCTGCGATTTGACCGTACTGTGCATATGCACATAACACCCACTGAGTTTACATCTACTAGATTCTTCAATGTTCTTAATGCTAAATTTTGTAATGTATTATCTCTTGTCAACCCAATTTACAGCACTATCCATGTAAATATGCGACTTAGCCATATCAATCTAAATATATAAAATTACTTGTCCTGACTCAAGGACTATATACTACAAGGATAGCCAGATCCCTATTCTACAATGTTAGCCAGGAATGGCAAGTTAGTGACGTCAGCACGAGTCCTGACCTCTCTGTTTACATAGAGCAGGGTGTGCACGTGTTTAGTTTTCGCTTTTAATATTCGTCCAATTTTGTGATTAACGAAGTGATTTATTTTAATATTTCTGTAATTGTTTTATTTGACTAAGTTTTTTATAAGGTAAGATGATTTAAATATAAGTCATTAAATATTTAAAGCTATATTTTTATGTTAGGTGAAGAACAAAATGC
>NW_019384966.1:180628-215918 GCF_000671375.1 Centruroides sculpturatus | reverse complement strand
TACTGATGAATGGCTAGCAAAAATTATAGAATGGAATAAATATTTCGAAATATATCACGATGAATCGTATAAAAAAGGCCCCGGAGTTGTACAGAATTAGTCAGTGGAAACAGTTTTACCTTTTACTTTAATAAAAGATTTTTGTAAATTAAGAACTATAATAAGAATTAATTATAGAAATCTTAAACAAGAAAACTATAAAATATTGAAAAGAATGCCTTCTGAAAATGGTGATTGTCGAAAAAAAATTAAAAAGTTAAGTAAGATAATCACATAATAAAAAATATAGCTCATTAATTTGTTAAATAAATATTAGACAAAAGACTTGTAAATTTATTGACGTACAGTACACTTATTAAATCCGAAAATTCTACAGTAGTTTACATTTAGTAGTAATTTAATAATTAATTAAGAAATTATTTAATATTTTATCGTATTTTGTTATTTGAAAGATCTGTCATGTTGAAGTAGAGGGCTTGCTGTGACGTCACATAGATCCAAGGTCACGCTAACAAATATACGGGATCTGGCTATCCTCGTAGTTTAAAGTCCTTGGTCCTGACTGACTGAGTCACTGATTGATTGATTCATCATCACCCAGAGCAAACCGCTGAACCTAAAGAGGTGAAATTTGGTACACACTTAGGGTACGTCATGAAAACGCACACTAAGAAGGATTTTTCGAAATTCTCACGCGGGCGGGAGAGGTTTTAGTCTTCATCGAGTACTTAGGTGTATTAAATTAATAACATTTAAGACATTGTTATAAATATTTTTATGTATTTCGATTTTAAAAATGTTCGAACCGTTTTAAATTCGAATTTCTTATTGCGTGTTGGCTCGATTATAGAACGATTGTAAACGTTCCAGAAAATTGATCAAATTGATAATAGTTTGTTTGATTCTCGGCAATTTTCATCATTCTCAGCGGTAGGTGTTATATAACAATTACTATGGTTGTTGAAATACTGAATATAAATGGGGTTTGCTTGCAAAATCCGCGCGGGCAAAGCCGCTGGTAACAGCTAGTAACTAATATTCATGTTTTGTTCTATATCTAACTTTATATAATAATACTCCACTCCTTTATCGAGTGTCGATATTTGTATAAATTATATAAATATGAAGTGGTCACAAATCGCGTACTTTGTAATTGTTAAAACATTGTGTCTGTATCCCCTTCTATCTTAGCGCCGCGATTCTTCACTCAGGACTTCAGGCGGCCTTAGTTTATGTTACTAACATCTGCAAGCCAACGTCGGGATATGCTCTATTCTGTACAGTTTTATTTTGGCTAATTGTAAAGGGCATATATATGTTCAACCCACTCTAAAGTGTATACAGGTAGGCCTCCTACAACGCGGTAGATACGTCCCTTGAAAATACCGCGTTGTGGGAAATAGCGTTATAGGAGACACCAACTCAATACAAAAGCTGGGATTCGGTTCTAAAAAGAGAAAAACTTGGCGTTTGAATGGCGTTTTTTGAATTTTTCAAACCAGCCATTGGCAGCCACGAATTTAACACCGGTTTCATCAGCTGACCAATGGCGTAGCGTAATGGGGGCGGCAAAATTTCACAATAAATAATAATAATATCTTGTAAAAATTTGAACCATTTCATTTCATATTTTTTGTCGCACCTACGATTCGGACCGATTGAAATGAGCACGGAATTGTTCATTATTTATTCTGTGACGAAACTGAATTTTAGTCTTTTAAAATTGAGATACCTAAATAAGGGGCCAGCGAAATTTTCCTCCGCCCCGGGCGGCTGACACCCACGCTACGCCATTGCAGTTAACGACCGTCCCATTTGTTTTAAATAATCAAATATTTTTAAGGCTTTGTGTTTAAGTGCGGTTTTATTTAAAGGCAACCGTTTCTTGTTCATATCTTCTACCCATAATATTAGCGCTTGTTCCATTTTTCCCATTATAGGTGCTCTCGGGCTAGCAACATTTTTCGCAAGAATAGATGATCCGGATGCGACCAAATTTCTAATCTTTTCTCCCGATTGCTTAATCGGCCGAATAGTCGACTCGTTTAAATTGAAACGCCTACTAATATCAGCTATCCGCTCGATTTTTAATTCGATCCAAAATTTCTATCTTTGAAGAGTTATAAATTTCCTTTATAACGAAGGTCCTTTCTTTTCATTCGGCATTGTTATGGCTAAAATTTTTTCAATCAGTTTTGTGGACAGTAAAAATCGCAAAAAATAACTTTTCTTCACTATGTTGTTAAAAATATACACCCAATAGAAGTTTATACTGTATTTTGGACCATTTTTGCTGTCCCCACATATTGAAAGAGTATAAATGATGGAAAATTTAGTGATATATTTGAGTGTTTACGGTAACTGATGCACATCTGTCTAGAAACCGGTCTTCCCCTGAAACTTTCAAGGGAATAAATAACACGCCAACGTCGACAAACAACTGTTTTCAAAGACTTTTAGCTCTGTATATTGAACTGTGGCTCGTATCACGTGATCCGTTGCGATTTTTGTTATCCGAAAGATAATTCGTTTCTAAAAACCGTAAACCGCGTTGTAAGAAAATTACCGCATTTTTTCAACTGCGTTGTAGGAGGCCTACCTGTATTCTGTTTGTGCTATGTACTTTTGATTATTGTATCTCCTATGTAATATCTGGACTGTTGCGTCAGTCTAGTAATTGTGATTGTTACCATTATTCGGTTCCCAGACGTCCTCATGTGATCCCTTTTCCTTTCTTCTCCATTCCTCTCCTCCTCCCCTTCCCTGGGCTATAGGTATTGGTAAGGCTGTCTCTTTCACAACTGTCAGCTGTCTGTACCCCCTTTGCTATACACACTGGCAAACTTGTCACGTTTGTTTTTATACTGTTTCACTGAACATATTTTGTCTTGTCACTGTATTTTTACTTGTTCAACAATTATGATGCAGAAGCTCAATGATCCCGACACTTCCCTATTTTCTATCCCTCCCTACTATCACTTCCTCTTCTAATTTCAATTTCATCACTTCTAATTTCTTACAGGTAACGTCTGTGCACATACAGACCACCTCTCTACTCTTTTAATGTAATGAAAATGTGTTGTTCTTACCTTGGCAGAAAAAGTTGAGATTATCAATGCATTGTAAAGGGGAGAATCCACTTATCCAAATCATCAGCAGAATGAATCAATTCAAATAATTGGAGTTCTACTGTATCACCATTGTCTTTATATTCACACAAGAAAGTTTTATTCAATTCCAATACTGCCTTCTAGGTGTGTGTCTTTCAATGAGTATATATTATGTGATGAAACACTCAATCTCTTCCATCTAGTTGATAAGAATGAGTTAACGTAGGTGTACTCTAGGAATGAGATATTGGTTGAAATTTACTGAACTGCCAGTTAACTTACTCAAATGTTGAATATCACAAAAATTTAATTGAAAATACTTATCTACATGAGCTCTATTTTTCTTTAAAATTAAGAAAAACTAAGAAACATTTATTGCTTGGAATCTAAAATGAATATTTATTCGTTCAAAATATACAAGAGCAAGCATCTTCAGCAAACTTCAATTGTTTTAAAAAAAGAATAGTCTGAAAACAGTTTTTTGAAAAATTCTTTGTAAAATCAAATTTGGACCAGCCTAAACAAAAACAATAGCTACACCAATCTCAAATTATAATTAACAATTTCTTTTAATTTGAAAGAAAATATGCATCATATACAGTACATATTGGTTATCTTACACTTCATATACAGGATTTTATATATTAAGGAATACATTGTTTCTTAAATATTTGGCAGACCGTAATCACCCCTTGCCTGTTTTTCCCTTGCTTCCATCCAAGTTTTTGCTATTGTCTTTTTCATTTCGTCATCACCTTCATCATACATCTTTTTCATCAGATTCATCAAACTCTGTCCTGGATCTTCATTCTCATCCATATCTGGCATTCTGAAATAATTTTTTTAACATGTTATAACATTTTTTAAAAACTTAACGAATATAAGAGAGCAATATCTCTTCACAGTTTTAAATAATTTAAAGAAATTTCAAATCTTTTTTATAAAATATTTTCTGCCTGTAAATTGTTTCTAGTTTTATTGTGGGTTTGGCTAGGCCCACATTGAGATAACTAGTGATGAGGATGTGGCCCACATATCCAGGATAGATCACTCCCCAAAAACTTCCTGGGGCTTTTTGACTGCTTGAATTTAATCCCATATTTCCTATAGCAGCAGTGAGAGTTTGAGTCTGGAACCTTGCCTCAGAAATCTTTTACGTGTGGTCGGTCCTGAATATATCAGACCCTGTCCCTCATCATTCAGCTATACCTATTAGGGGCTACAAAAAAAGCTATCTTCGTGCCCATAGGATAGTGTGTTAAAGGAAAAAACTATCACACACAAAAAAAGTTTAAGTTCATTTGTCAGAATTAGAAATTCTCTTTAAAAATTTATATTAAAACAGAAAATTATTTTAATTTTATTTTCTTTCTTAACCAAGCAGTAATTTATTAATTAAAAATTGCCTATAACTTTATTGAATATACACAATTATTTACACTAATGAGAGATTATCTTTACTGTAGCTTCTAAAATTGGAACAAAATTTCAATGCAGTTGATCAAAGTTATAAAAAAATAAAGCATTTACTTTGTTTCGTTAGACTTCCTTTCAGCTTCGGTTATATACTGCCAATTAGACGAGAATTCTTTTTTCAAAAATATTACAACCATATCTGTTTTTGCCTGGAAAATATTATATAATTTCATTTCCTTAAGATAATTTTTCTTTATTTTAATAAACTTTTTCTCGAATAAATCTAAATACATACCTTAAAATAACTTTTATCAGGCATAATTTTTCCCATTAGATTATTAATAGTAAATGTATGATTCTTATTATCCAAATCATAAACATGAAGTTCAACTGATCTGAAACAGTAAAAAATAAAAATCTTATTTAAAAATATCAATTATTGTACTGAAAATCAGAATGAGTTTTTACACATCAGCCAACAATATGTTACTTAAAACAATTTGGAAATAAATAATAGATCACATCTTATAATTCCTTATTAAATAATATTAGATTGAAGAATTAAACACTTCAAGAGTATGTATGCGCACACAGTCATGCAGAAAACAAAAATATAATCATGAAAAATGCTATGTAATTTTGAACTTACTTGTAACATACATAGAACACATGAACTATTTGGATTTTAAATTAAATGTAAGTTAATATACAGGGATGGAAAACCTTTTTGAGTCCATGTACCAAAGTTTTAGACTTCAAATAACAATATTCAAAGAAATGAATACACTTTAATTAGAATAAATGCATTTGTAGATGATTGAAAAAGAATGATCAGGTATAAACTAAAATCATTTGATATATTACATGCCAGATGATTTCTCTGATAAGCTACTTTGGGCACATGTGTCGTAGCTTTTCCAACCCTGAATTAGGCCAATTTAATTAACAACTAATTGGAAGAGATTCTTCCAATTGGTTGTTAAATTGTTGATAGGCCATTAAATCAAATGTCTATCAATAATGAGCTTTTAATGTACAGGGTTTATTAAAATGTTGTTATAATATATGAGTATAAATAAATTAATAATAATTTATGAGTAATTTAAACATCCCGTAACATCTGTTAATTAATTAAAGATATAAAAATAAATTTACAACAAATTGTTTTAATTTGGTTTCTGTTGTAAATCTATTTTAATTAAACACATCAAAAAACTATATAATGTAAGTAATTGTTTTACTAATGCTGGCTTGTAACTCTCGGCATGCTCTATTCGTGAATAAAAAAAATTAAAATTACTTGTCGTACAGGAAAAATTTAATCTATTAAATCTGGGCCTAGTATAAAGCATTACACTTTTCTTTTTTAATGATGCTCTTTACAATAATTTCAATACAAATATCCAGATTTAAAGACAATGAAAATATTCTACTAAGCAAATTAAATTTGCCCTATAGTATATTTTTAATCATATACAATGCATTTTATATGCAAGATAAAACGTAATCCAGTTTCATTACGCTGATCTGACTTTCACGCATTGTAAAAGCATTGAAAATATAGACCCAATAAGACATTGAATTTTTACCATTTATTCCATGATCCCAGAACTTGAGCATTGAAGTATCTGTCACAGTACTGAAGTATTTGAATGATGATATTTACATTATTATTATTTTTGTATAAAATCCTAATTAAATAAATATTAAAATTAATAGGAATTTACATTTAAAATATTCCAGACAAGTTAGTTTTATAATCTTTTTAATCAAATAATTTTTTTATCAGCAGGTAGAACGAAGGATAGCTTGGCAAAAAGAAAAACATGCAACATCGTAAAATAACTTAGTTTTAAATAGAACTTTTTTTTTATAAACACGCACATACAAACACATTCATATTGAAGGACATACTGTAGGTTATTGAAAATGTTTATATTTGCATCACTGACTATCCACGGTCAAGCATTTGTCTGGTTTGTCAACAACCGTAATCCCATTATAAAATGGATTTATTACAAGGAGTATCATAAAATGAACTGATCAATGACAGTTAATATACAATATATTTTCAAAATTTTATTTACAATTTATTTGCATACATTAAATCTAATAAGTTCCAAGTATGAACAATTAGTAGTTACTATATGCATGTTTAATATAGCATAACTTTTAACAGAATCTTGCACAAGCAAGATCCTAAATTAAATTATGCTGAATTACTGAAAAAATATTTTTTTAATACATATATATTATTTTATAAGAATTAAAACATATTTTAATATATTTAAGTGTATATATAACCAAATTGAATTAAAATTTAACAGTAATTTTTCAATAAGTTCAATAGTTTCATTATACTTAATTATGAAATTTTACTTTAAAAAATTATACAAAAAAAAACACAGTATGAAAATAATGAAAATCTTACTTGGTTGTGAAATTTGTTTTGATGTTCTCTGATGGTAATTTTTGAACGTTCTTCAAAGTAACATATAATTTTACAAATTTATCCGACTGGTCCCAACCTATAAATATTACAAATAAATTTTATTAAAACCAATAATAATATTCAGTTTAAAAACTTAAAAGTTTTAATAATTTCTTGATCAAATACAAATTAATAACATTTACAACAGATTTTTGAAATTTTAACAAAATTACACAGAATTAACTGTTTGCATATATTAAAGCCGATAAGTTCATAATTTGAACAGTCAGTAGTTACGATATGATTATTTAATGTTGCATAACAATCAACAGAATTCTGCAAAAGCTAGATTCTGTATTTATATTATGCTAAAATATAGATTAGCAAATTAAATAAAATATCTTATTATGATAAAGTATAATCTGCTTATTGTAATCATGGATATTATTAATAATTTAACTTAAAATACACTTGGAGAAGTTTGAGATATACAGGACTTCTGTAAAGAAACACACTATCAACCACAAGGACACAGTCGTTTCCCCCAGCTTGGAAGTTTTATGTTCACCAACAACTAGCTGATGACATTCCATTTGATGCAAATTCTACATTGTCATCTGTATCCACCAATAGCCAAGTGCTACACCTACTAAGCAGCACGTGCAATTGTAAATGAAGAACTTAAATACGTAGAGTGGATGTCACGCCAACAATTTTACTGATTCGAGAGAAAAATACACTTAAAGAGACATTAAAAAACATTTTAAGAAATGTTTTCATATTCTGTGAGCGCTTTCGACATATTTATAAACATCACCTTCAGGCAGAACCGGAATCAAATAGATTTTCGAACAAGTTTTTAAATTTGAACAAAAACGGCATTAGCCGCTTAGAACATAACAAGTTTAAGTTTAAAGATAAAGTATTAGATTTAAAACACGCGTAACAGCGTCATGCATGCACTAGAGAACAATAATGGCATGAGGTGTTTAGAACATAACACCATCGTGCATGCATCTTAAAGCACAGAAATCAGGAACGGCAATTAGCTGTTTTTAAAAAAGGTTTAAAAATAATAAAACATCATTGTGCAATGCACCTTACTGTGCAGAGAAGCTAGGGGTATAGAAACAGAGCTAATGCAGGTGTTTTAGTTGTTTGTATAGGCTGATCCAAATCCCGGGCAACTCAAGGGTGGGAGAGTTGCAAAGAGACGACAGTGTGGTGAAGAGGGCCTCGTGTAACGACAGGGATGCAGTTTCAATCCTAGAAAAGTTGGGCGTATATTCTATTCTGTTGGAAAACCCAATCTCTGGGGCACACATCCATTATATAGGGACGACCTCCAGGATGCTATCCAGCCGCTTATCAGAGCACCAACATTCTGTCGCAGGGGGCAGCTGTGACACCGAACTGTCCAAGATGATTGTACAGCACCACCACATCCGACTTTGGGACTCTGTGGTGATGCTCAGGTGCGGTGAGGAATGGAATTTGGTGTACATTTCGGAGGCCCTCTTCACCACACTGTCGTCTCCTTGCAACTTTCCCACCCTTCAGTTGCCCGGGATTTGGATCAGCCTATACAAACAACTAAAACACCTGCATTAGCTTCGTTTCTATACCCTTACCTTCTCTGCACAGTAAGGTGCATCACGACAATGTTTTATTATTTTTAAACCTTTTTTAAAAACAGCTAATTGCCGTTCCTGATTTCTGTGCTTTAAGATGCATGTGGATGATATTATGCATATTTTAAATCTAATACTTTATTTTTTAACTTATGTTCTAAGCAGCTAATGCCGTTTTTGTTCTAATTTAAAAACTTGTTTGAAAACCTATTTGATTCCAGTTCTGCCTGATGATGATGTTTATAAATACGTTGAACACGCTCGCAGGATATTAAAATGTTTCTTCAAATGTCCTTTTATGCCTCTTTATGTGAATTTTTCTCTTGAAAATGAAGAATTTTCTTGTAGAATTTCATTATTCCACTTGAAGATGTTTACCTGAAGAAGTAGATGAAAACATTCGTGCAAGTGTTTATTTGCTGGATTTTGCTGACTTTTTGAGTAGTTTTTGTTACTTAAAAAACTTTGCTTATTGTAATAAAAGTTAACATTCAAATTCTTTAAAAATATTCAAAGCATGTCATTTTTGAATATATGAAATCAATTTTAAAAGAAATTATTTATGGAAAAGTTTAAATTTATGTAAACTGTTTAAGAAACTCACTAAGTGTACAATTGTTTTAAATTCAGAAATTTATATTTCTTACCATAATTCACAATTTTGACATTGCACAGTTGCTTAGATCTTTTTTCAGATTCTGGAGAAGTTGTAGCTAAAAGCATTTCTTTTTTCTTTATGTCATTTTGTAATGTTTGTATTTGATTACAGAGAAAATCTTTAACATAAGTTCTTTTTGCTTGCTGACTAAGTATTTCAAGTTCTTCCAAATCTTTTTTCATCTAATATTTTGAAAAGAAAAAAAAATTATTGTTTATGATTAAAAATTAATTAAAATTTGTAAAATTTATAGTTTTATTTAACACTTGAAAATAATCTCAAACAATTCCAAACTGCTTTCTTTTGAAGAACAGGAAAAAAACTTAGTACTTTCATGCTAAATAAATCACTTTATGAAGAAGCTAAAAAAATTAAATTAATACCAGTAATATTCAGGTTGTACTTTTATATAGGTAGCACTCAAGGATTGCTGGGTATTAGGTAACAAAGATATGAAGAAAAAGAGGAACTATGACACTAGCAGAGGAAAGCCAGGTAAAACGGTAACAGGTTTATATATTGCAAGAAATCAGAGAAAAAGAAAACACAGCCGATGCAGACATATTTTGGATTTTTGAAGGTTATACAAACATGTACTTAATATCAAAAATGTATAAATCCTTCCTAACATTGTGGAATTGGTGTCTATGACATAAGAATATCAGCAGATGATAAGTATAGAATGCACAGTGGTTGTTATTAGGGTTTCTCAAACGAGATCCCGATTGTTTTTTTAACCCGGGAAATTCTTCTCATTCTGGGAAATCCCTCAAATTTATTAAAAGTTCACTTGTTTCTTATTTTGTGTTAAGGTTGAGGAAATTTTGCAAATAGAAAGTATAATTAACACATAAACTGTCAGAATACATTTGTATTTATTAATTTTAAAACTACTTATTAGTTTTTAAAATTTTTGTTCATTATGGCATGTCACAAATGGTCAATAATCAGTACGTAGCTTATTTGTGGCAGGACTCTGAAAATTCTTTACTTGTCAGAACCCGTAATATCCGGAACAACTGTGCTTATGCTGTCTTAATTTTTAACCATGCCCGGTAGCTTCGATAACTGCGTAACGTCAGATTGTGCAAATTGGGCAAGAATACAAACGAGTACGAAGTCTGCAAGTATGAAGTTTTTCTTCATAAACCTGATTATTAAAGCCAAACGAACTGCCAAATTATCGGGCTATAAGCTCCATGCCCCTATTAAAGCAGACGAGGTAAACAAATCAAGAATACTAGAGAGCAAGAGAAGTACTACAATCTTGAAGATGAACTCGAAATCTTCCAGGCTACAAGTGAAAAAAACATATAACACCTGTTTTCTCTTAAATGCATTAAAGACAATTCAGCCCACATGAATTGAATCGAAAAGGGTATACTCGGTAGCAGAACTTTTCATTACTAAAATAAGAATCAGATTGACTGTCAAAGTATTGACCATCTTTGCTTTTTAAAATCTTATTATAAAAATTTACAATAATATTTTGTATTATGTTTTATTTAAAAAATGAAAATTACCTCTTAAGTTAGAAGTTTGATCTAAGTTCATTTTTTAAAAATTTTCAACTCAATTCAAAGCATTTTGTTGTTGTTGTATGCAGTTTCCAGCAAACTTTAATAAATTTTTTCTATTTGTGAAAATTTCTACATAATTCAAAGGTAATTTTTAATATACATCTTATTATAATGCTGTATAAGATTATTATACAGCATTATTAATATGATTTTGGAGGTTGCAGAACATATTAAATTACTTTAAAAAATGAAAAATAATTATATCATTTGATTTCATGATATTTTGTATATCTTTAAAATAATTAATTCTATCCCAGGAAATCCCGGGATCCTGGAAAACAGTTCACTTTTATTCCAGAATCCCGGGACAAGCAAAAGACCGGGAAATGAGAAACCCTAGTTGTTATGTAGGAACTCTTCACTAAACTCTCTGGCATTTTATGGATGTGTTAGTTTAATTTTTTTTGTGCTGCCTCTGAAGCATGAGCTGTTTAGCTTGAAAGTACTAAATAAAGCATTTTTTGAATTTTTCTATACTCCTAAAAGCAGTAAGAAATTATTTGTTTGCAAATTCATAAGAATTTTGTGTTTAAATTATTATTATTGATAATAAATGCACATAATACTTCATAAAATTTTTAAAATCCTTTGCAAATCTGAATACAATTTGTCCTCAACTAACATTTTTAGATCATTCTGGCACTTTAGACACAAGTCAATTTTAATGTAACTCAAAGCAATTTTTTTTAATACACTTTGTACACAATCATGAGGAATTGCTGGAAAGTTTAAGTCAGTTTTATGCTTATATATGATTTTCGTTTGATATCCAAATCAATCACCTCACATGGCAAGGCTCTTCCTTTCTTTCATTTGATCATTTTACACCAGTCATACTTATTAGCATTCAAAAATAATTAACAAAAACATTCACAGAGTTATTCTTTGATTAGTTTGTTTCAATGCAAAGTATTTGTTTGCCTAATATATCATATCGAGTTTCTTACATAAAATACTACTTATGAACGGAGAGCTATCTAGTCACAATTTTCCAATAGCACAAAAATTAAAATACAAATGTAACTTAAATAATTCATATTTTACTAATTTAATGCAAATTACAATACCATAATTACTATTAAATAATTGAAAATATGAAAAATTAAGTAATAATTAACAGCATCATCTATTAGAAAAAACAAGACAAAGAGTTTTAAACAATCAACATGTGAAGTACAATAAAAATCAGGGTCTGTCTGCTTGTATCTGACTAAGTTTAATCTAATGATGACTTGAATTAATTTTTTCAACATACAAATACTATAAATAAAAAAAGAAACCACCATTTGATCAATGTTTAAAAAAATAATGGATTTTATTCAGTCATATAATAAACTTGCATGAACACAAATTTCAAAATAAAACACAGTTCAATTTACAATGGTAAAAAACAATCAATCAAAATTTATTAAGGTATTTAATTTATGTATTAGAAAGTCTCAAATCACATTTAAAAGATTTATCCGCATTGAAATTATATTTAGATTAGATATTTGAAATCAAGATTTAAAAAAATCATTGAATTTGAATAGAACGGAGTTCGATAACCACTGTGGTTTAAATATTAGAACAAATTATATACATACAGTAGACCCCCTATAACGCGATAGATACGTTCCGTGTTGTACAAGTCACTTAAATACATGAGCCAATCACAGCCCGGCACGTGGTGCAGTTTAGCGACTACAGCTGTTTGAAAGGTTTTCTTCCATAAAATTAATCGATTCTAGACTAATTTGACCCAACATTTCCAAATCACATATAATTTTTTAGGAATAATCCATATAAACTATGCTATAAACAAAAAATTGTAGGATTACTTACCGAGTGTGCACCGTTCGAAGATGCCATTGCTTAAGCTTGTTTCCGTCGCGGAGTGGCTCATCGAACGGCAGGTGCATGTTTCCTGATAAGTTATTTTTCTGCAAAAAATTTGCTGAACTTTGGAGACATCATTAATATAAATATAAGTTTTATGGATGTTAAATAATAAATGGTTTTTAGTAGGTCCACTGCTCGTTTAAACTCAATGGTTTGTGCAATGTCCGCTATTGGTCCAGACATGAGTTGGCTATGACAATCTGTCTCATTCTTTTACAGTGTTATATGAGCCTCTTTTAGCGTGTTATATGAACACGGTTGCAATTTTTCCGTCGTGTTATACGAATCTGTCTTATATGAACCAGAGTTATAGGGGGTCTACTGTATATATATTTAGCCTTATAATAAATAGGGTTGGCATCAAGAAGGGCATCCAGCTGTGAAACCTATGCCAAAACTACATGGAATGTCTGCTAGACTACAAGTGAGTTATAACTGTGTTAGGACGTCCCCTTGATGCAACATGCAGTCATGTCACCTGAAAACTATGTCAAATGAGCTGGGCTACTGAACCAAGGACAGGTTCAGATAAAATAGTTAGTCCAGAAAGAGAAGAGGAAAAAGACAAGAATAGGTACTTTAAACATTGGAACATTGAATGGGAAGAGTAGAGAGTTGGTTGATATTATGCAAAGAAGGAGAGTGAACATTTTGTGCATGCAAGAGACAAGATGGAAAAGAAATAAAGCTAAAGAACTTCGTGAAGGATATAAGCTGTAAGTGGAGTGAATAAGGGAGGAAGGAATGGGGTTGATATTGTAATTGATAAAGTTTTAAAAGACAGAATCTGTGAGGTTAAACGAAGGTGTGATACAATTATGAGCGTTAAGTTGGACATTGCTGGAATTTTCATTACAATTGTGTGCGTGTGTGTTCCTCAGCCACGTAGTGGACAAGAAAAAAGAAACTTTCAGTCAGATCTTGACCAAGTTATAATGTGTGTTCCCATGAACAAGAGATTAATCTGTGGGGGTGATTTAAATGGTCATGTTGGTTACAGGAAGAATGCAAAAAGAAGAGTTCTTGTGAGGTGGAGTGTGGGAGAAAGGAATGTAGAGGGAGAAAGACTAGTCAATCATGCTGTGGCTTTTGACCTTGCACTAGTTAATTAATTAACACTTACTTTGAGAAAAAAGCAAATCAACTGGTTACATACATGAGTGGAGGTAGATTTAGCCAGATTAATTTTTCTTGTGCCGCAGGAGTCATCTGAGTGAAGTGAGAAACAGTAAGGCGTTAAATGGAGAAAGTGTTGCTGCACAACATATGTAAGGAACCAAGTCCGAGCGTTATTTTTAGTTACTTTTATTTTTGCTTTTTATTATATTTTTGTTTGGGGCTTATGTTTTGTTAGGACGAAGGTTTCCTCACCATTCACCTTAGAAACTTAAAAATAGAAGAGAAACCAACTCACTGACGAGAGAAAAGCGCCATAGTTAAAACTCGCGCTCCCGAGCGGAAAAAAAGTAAGTACGCACCCGAGCGGAAAAAAAGTAAGACCCCACAAGCCTAACTTAAGACCTTGCTAAACCTTAAAGAATAAAAACATCCCGAAAATTGTCAAAAAGAATAATGTAAAAGGTTAGCGAGTATTGTTGGAAAATAGGCTGCCAGACAAACAAGAAAAATTTATTGTTAGCGATAAGTATGTAAATGAGGGGAGTGATCGCACTCAGAATTGTGATGTCATCTCACAGTATAAAGACTGAACCTCAAGTGAAGACGGACGAGGTGAGCTTCTGTTAGCAATGAGTTTGGTGAGCTTCATAGCAGCAAATGAAAGCGAGGTGCCTGATAGGATAAAATAGTTCCAAGGCGATTTTGAAGTTATTCAATTTGTGGATCAAAGATTAGTGAAAGTCTTGAGAGTTGAGGGAAAAGGTTCCTAGTATATTGAGGTGATGATTAGGATCTTTAATTCATAAGAATTATTGTATATAAGTTAAGTCTTTGAATTTTGTCGAATTCCAAAGGGGAATAGAATTAAGTTAGAAAATAGATTGATTTGAGTTTTGTCAGGTTGATTCTTATTGATTTTCATTAAATAAATTGTTATTTGAATTTTACTAAATTTTGTAAATAGTTTATTACTAGAATATTTATTAAATATTTGATTTGTTATTGACTAACTTTGTCATTATTTAATTTGGTGCACGTTTAAAGTCCAGGCCTGGCACATTAACGCGAATCCGCATAAAGTACCCGTTAGGTAACGGCTATTTCCAGCACATGGTCGTGTCGATAATCGTTGTAGAGGGCGGAAAAATAATATAGTACTTTACACAGAGTTCTCTTAGTGGATTAAGACTTTCTTATGAACCACTGTAAGAACTGTGTTAGCCAGATTGAACAAAGGATCAAATGGTGGAGATTGAAAGACAAGGAATTAAGGAAAGAGTTTAAGGTACAAGTGTTAAAAGAAATCCAATTTCTGGATGATGTGCAAACATGGTGGTTGCTGAATAGTAATTGTATTTTGAAAGTTGGAGAAGAGGTTTTGGGAAAAACTTCAGGGAAGAGATTGCCAGAAGGAAAGGAACTTTGGTGGTGGAATGCTGAGGTACAATCTGCAGTTAAACAAAAAAAAAGCAAAGAAAAAGTGGGATTTGATGGGAAGGCCTGAAAATAAAGAAACTTACCATTTGGCAAATAAAATGACTAAAAAGGCAGTGGCTATTGCAAAAGCTTTAGAAGAGGCTTATAAAGTTTTCAAAAGGAAAGGTGGTGAAAGGCAGTTGATAAAAACTGCCAAAGCACGAGATAAGGCATCAAAAGATTTTACCTCTGTTAAACTGATTAAAGATGATAAAGGAGTGGTATTACAAGATTACGAAAGGGACAAGGAAAGATGGGAAGTATATTTTAGGAATTTATTGAATGAAAAAAACCACAGAACTTTATACAACAATGAAGAGGCAAATGAAGGAGTGGTACAAGATATTAGCAGAAAAGAAGTGGAAAGTGTGCTTAGGAAAATGAAGATGGGAAGAGCAGTAGGCACTGATCGGATTCTGGTTGAGGCTTTGAGAGGTTTGGGTAAGGAGGGAATTGATATCCTCTGGGACCTTTGAAGGAGAAAAATTTTTGCAAGTGGTGTGGTTATGCATGAACTTTCTCCTATGTCTCACCCTTCTTCATATGTTAGTTTAAATGATTGGTTGGAGAAAAATAATGTGGTTGGAATATCGGGAATTGACACCAGAGCTTTGATGAGATATTTGAGGCAACATGGATTGCGAAATGGAATGATATGCTCATTGCCAGCACATGACACTGTGAAGAAACTCTGGCAGCAGGAGAAGATCCCAGATGAATGGAGGATGAGCATTCTTGTGCCAATCTTTAAAGGTAAAGGGGATGTACAGAACTGCAGAAATTACAGAGGTATAAAGATATTGTCCCTTACTATGAAGTTTTGGGAGAAAATTGTAGAAAGAAGGATTAGGCAGGAATCTGAGATTAGAGAGGAACAGTTTGGCTTTTTGCCAGGAAGGAGTACAACTGATGCTATCTTTGCTCTAAAACAGCTGATGGAAAGGCACAGGGAAATGCAAGATTTGCACACAGTGTTCATAGATCTAGAAAAGGTGTATGACAGGGTACCAAGGCAAGAGATATGGAGATGTTTGAGGAAAAAGAATGTTCCAGAAAAATATGTTAGGCTCGTTAATCAAGGAAATGTACAAGGGAGCAGAAACCCAAGTTAAGAGTAGTGTGGGCACTACAGAAGGGTTCTTTATTAATGTTGGTTTGCATCAAGGATTGGCCCTTAGCCCTTATTTGTTTGACCTGATAATGGACATGTTGGTGTGTGACGTGAAGGCTCCGTGGAGTTTGCTGTTTGCAGATGATATTGTGCTGTGTGAACTTTCCCAAACCAAGGCTGAGAAGAAACTGGAAGATTGGAGGAAAGTTTGGAAGAAAGGGGCATGAAGATTAGCAGAACTAAAACAGCTTATATGACTCTGAATGGTAGAGATGAGTGTAATATTAAAATTCAAAATGTGCCACTCCCTTTTGTTCCGAGTTTTAAATATCTTGTCGAGACGGGAGGAGGATTGAACTCGGCAGCATAGAATTCAATATGGATGGATGAACAGGTGGAAGCTGAGCAGTGTGTTATGTGACAAGAAAGTTAGCTGCAATATGAAAGGAAAATTATATAAATCAGTTGTTAGACCTGCAATGTTATATGTAACTGAAACATGGACAATAACAAGAGCCAAAGAAAAAAAGATAGTGGCAGTGTAGATGAGAATGTTGAGATGGATGTGTGGAATGTCAAGGGAGGATAGAATAAGGAATGATTTTATTAGAGGTTCTGTTAAGACGGGCCTCTCGAGCAAAAAAGATGCAAAAATGTTTAGGTGGTTTGACCACGTAGAGCAGTGTTTGTCAACCTCTAACAAATCGTTGCCCCCTTCAATAAAACCGTTACGTAGTATCGCCCCCCTTCACTTCAAAATTCCGATGCCGAGGGCCAAGGCTAACGCCAAATTCGTACCGCATTGAATAGACTATTGACTAGTATAATGTTAGTTGTTTAATTATTGCACAATATAATGAATAAAATATCTAATTATTCTTAATATAATGTTTTACGATATCGCCCAGAAAATTGTTTTTTGCCCCCAAAATATAAATTGTTACAAATCGCCCCCTCAACATGGAAAAACGTCCACGTGGGGGCGATATCGCCCCCGTTGAGAAACACTGACGTAGAGCAAAGGAGTGACAATTATGTTGGAAAGAAGATTGGAAAACTGGTAGTAAAAGGAAAGAGGAAAACCAAAGATGTGCTGGAAAGATAAGGTGGAAGAAGACTTGAACCAGAGGGTTCTTAAGAGAGAAGTCCTTGATAGGGAGAAATGGAAAAAACGTATTAGAGAAGGAAACGCAGACTCCACATAAAAATGGGAAAAGGCAAAGATAAAGAAGACGATATCTGAAATCAAGACTTGAAAATCAAATACATTATTAGAATTGAGTAGAAAAATAATTAACATTTTCTTCAATATTGTTACAACAAACAACAAAATTCTAGAAAAGATTTCTTTTCTAGAATTTTGAAAATGTGAGAACTGAAATTATTTTTGTTTGTGTTTAGGTAATTTCTCTGATTAAATAATGAATTAAAATATAAAATATATTTATTAAGTTATAACAAATAACATTTATTTTGGATGTAACTGATGATTCAAATGATGATGATTATAACTGAAAGAAAAAAAAGCCGATAACTTCTAATAGTCACAATCTGTTATTTGATTTCTTATAATATCTACTAACAGAGAATCAAAGCAAAAATAAATAAATAATATATTTATTTAAATAATAAAATATTTGTAAGTATAGTTAATTTGACAGTTTCAAACAAAATGTCAACATTAACGATACAAATTTTATTTAGCATAATTTTTAACAAGATTTTTGAATAAAAACCTGTGGTTTTATTATGCCAAAATTACGAATAAAAACAATTACAGTCAGATTTTTCTACATTAAATAATAAAAATTAACTTGAAAAATCTTAGTCAGTGATTATTATATCAAACAATCACTAAATTTTGTCAGAATTTAGAAATTACAAAATGAACTACTTGTTTGAATCAAAGATTCTAATATTAAATAATACATTTAGTAAGACTTATGGCTACACATATGAAACTTATTTGGATCAGGAAAGAGGTGTAATGATACTCTTAACTTATTGTGAGAGAAAGAAATTAAGAATTATTTCTTTATATCAAATCTTAGTTTAGTTTCGATTTTCAATAGTTTAAATAGTTTTAATACAGTCGACCCCCCTATAACATGGGTTCCTATAGTTCGGATTCCTACATCATGGCGAAAAAATTGCGACAGTATTCGTACAAACACGCTAAAAAAAACTCCTATAATTTGGTAAAACATCATCGCTGACTCGTCTCGCAACAGGATTGTACAAACTGTTGAGTTTAAACGAGCAGCGGACCTATCAAAAACCATTTATTATTTAACGTCCATAAAAATTATATTTATATTAATGATGTCTCTAAAGTTCAGCGAATTTTTCACAAAAAAAATAATTTAGTAGGAAGCACGCGAGTGCCATTCGATGACAATCTCCACGACGAAAACAAGCTTAAGCAACGGCGTAGTCGAACGGTGCACACTCGGTAAGTAATCCTACAATTTTTTGTTTGTAGCATAGTTTATATGGATTATTCCCAAAAAATTATACATATTTTGGAAATGTTGAGTTGAATTAGTCTAGAATCAATTAATTTTACAGAAGAAACCTTTCAAACAGCTGTAGTCCGTAAACTGCATACGCGCCGGGCTGTGATTGGCTGGACTCCTAGAAGCTGGATTCATAAAAACAGGAACATATCTACTGTGTTATAGGGGGTCGACTATATTTAAATAATTTTAAATAGTTTAAATATAAAGCATTCATATTCTTGCATACATACAATGATCAATTTGGAATTTTTTATCAGCAAAATGAGAGAGAAAGATTAACTAAGTATAATTTTCAGTAACAAAACACTGTGCTCGCATGTATAAGTCCAAAAAATGCTTCCTTTCAAAATTATAGCAATTTATAATTTTTACGTAATACAAATCAATAGTAATCTACAGTTTTGATGTCTGTATTTTCAAGTGACATTTTAAATGTTCTTTAATACAATAGACTGTTACTCAAACTCAGTAATGGCAGACATTCATTTTATGTAGCTTAGTTAATGGTAATACATGTGAAGTGCAATGACTGCACGAAGAATTTTTCAAACTGCTGTAACCTGAAAAAAAAGCATTTTCAAACCTACAATATATACAGAATTTAATTTTTATGACTCATAGAATACACTGTTAATGTATGGTGAAACCTCTCAAAAACACATTGTATCTCTACTATACATAATTCAAATATACTATATTTCTTCAAAAAAAAAATATTTGACTATTATGAATAACAAAGAAGAAAAAATTAACTTTTAGAAATCCAACACATTTATTATCAGATAAATGTTTTTTGCAGTTATTTCATTACATCCAGATCAAATTACACAATTAAGTTAATAGTATAATTTGATCTGAAGAATTTTGTTTCCTTCTTAATCATCAATATATCTTTACAGTTTTATTGTTAATTTTTAAAACATAATAATATATTAATTTTGAATTTTATTACTTACTTCTTCCAATTTAGACATTTTTGAAAATTGTCTAGAGTCTCTTTATTCAAAAGCTATAAAAAAAACAAATTAACTTCAGTTATATAATATTCAGATATAATTAGTTCATTTATTGTAATGATAAATCTTAACCGATTCAGTAATTATACCATTTATTCTAAATTTCTTAAGATCTAGTCAAAAAACCACATTCCACTGCTTTATTTGGAGTTCCGTTATTACTGATTTTCATATATCAAGCATTTTTTGAGCTGTGCTCCATCATCAGAGTTCATAATAAATGTAACAGCACTAGATTCAAAACTGAACTGGACTAGATCAAACTGAAGTTTAAAAATACTATTGTTTTTCCATAAGAAAATCAATAGAAAGATTTATAATTGAAAATTTAAAGCATTTTAATTAATGAAGTAAAATATATTTCTTTCAAATATTATGAAAGGAAACTTTAATTTGTTGCTAATTCAGAGATCAATCAATCAATAATCCATAAATATAAAGTGCTACCTGAAAAAAAAATTGTAAACAGCAAAATGATTTCAAATTTTTAGGATAAATTAACATGATAACATGATATTAATAATATCCATGTTAGGTTGTCAAAACAAAAATAACCACTAGAAACCAATAACTCAGATAAAATGGATGGCCTTGGCCATTTCAGATTAAAAACTGAAAATATGATTTATATTATAATTTTATACCTTAGTGAATTTAATCATACACAACAAAAATTTTTACAGGCTAATAAGCTAATATTAAAAGAATTTTAACAATTAAAATGTGTATTGCTTTAGTTACATTTTAATTTCAACAATTTATCTCAAATTGAAAATAAACAATAAAATGTAAGAGAATGATGAAAAGTAAGAGCAAAATATATATTGTTTTGTTGCCTTCAATTATTATTATTCCGAACATAAATAATCACTAACAGGTTTTTAATAATTTAATTTCAGTATAAGTTTTCTGATATAAACTTCAATTACTACTAATTTTATATTAATCATCATTAACACATTTTAATAAGTTATACTAAATAGACCTATTGAAATAGTTGAGGTTTATAAAATGACAAAGTTAAATATACATAGACTGTTTTTTTTCTCAAGCTATGAAAAAAAAAAAAAAAAAACAAGTGTAAGTAACAAAATGAATTTATTACCGAAAGTTAGGTACAAACATTGTTACTTTTTGACACAATCACCCTGAAGATTGAGGAATTTGTCATATTTGTATGTGATCGTAGGGTTGGTGTCTCGTTGACACCACAGTGTCTCGCAGGACTCAGAAATCGCAACTTTACATCACGTGAGTGGTTGGATTCGGAGTAGAGGTGAGGAGAGAGATGAGGAAGTGATTCACTCAGATTCCATATTAACTAACAATAACAATTTTAATTATAACAAAAGAAAACACAGATATACTCGATATCAAGCATGACTAACGTTCCCCTTAATTATTACTAGCCCGTTCGAGAGAGATAGTTACAAACGAATTGCGTGTTGATAAATACCTTGTAACTGAGTCGAAGATTTGTTATAAGATGACTAAATAAACTGTAGATGGAATGTTCGAGGTTCGATGAAATTGTTCTGGGTATTGTTCGGTAACAAGAACACTGCGGTGTGGAGGCACTAAGGTGTGCATATGTGTCAGATATCCTTAAAGAGGCATGGTCTTTTTCACGGTATTAATTCTTGAGGAGGCAACTTGGGAGGATGACTTCTGAGGAGGTCCATGAGGATGACTTTCCATGAGGTCAGGAGGTTGCTGTTAAGGACCTAGCGTCCAATACTAGAATTTTATCGAACGTTCCAGGTGACGTATTAATGACTAAATGGATCCTCCTCAACAAGGAACCAAATCCATGGGGAATAATTTTTATGGATTTTAGCCTAACTTGATAAAATGATCGAAGTTAGACGATGGAATTCCAAAATAATTATTTCCCATGGATTTGGTTCCTTGAGAGGAGGATCCATTTAGTCATTAATACGTCACCCGGAACGTTCGATAAAATTCTAGTATTGGACGCTAGGTCCTTAACAGCAACCTCCTGACCTCATGGACCTCCTCAGAAGTCATCCTCCCAAGTTGCCTCCTCAAGAATTAATACCGTGAAAAAGACCATGCCTCTTTAAGGATATCTGACACATATGCACATCTTAGTGCCTCCACACCGCGGTGTTCTTGTTACCGAACAATACCCAGAACAATTTCATCGAACCTCGAACATTCCATCGACAGTTTATCCAGTCATCTTATAACAAATCTTCGACTCAGTTACAAGGTATTTATCAACACGCAATTCGTTTGTAACTATCTCTCTCGAACGGGCTAGTAATAATTAAGGGGAACGTTAGTCATGCTTGATATCGAGTATATCTGTGTTTTCTTTTGTTATAATTAAAATTGTTATTGTTAGTTAATATGGAATCTGAGTGAATCACTTCCTCGTCTCTCTCCTCACCTCTACTCCGAATCCAACCGCTCGCGTGACGTAAAGTCGCGATTTCCGAGTCCTGCGAGACTCGGTGGTGTCATATTCTGACATGGTGTCGAGACACTGACCTTACAGTCACATGTACACAAGCTTTTTCATCCCCTTGTCACAGAATGTTGCCACCGGTGACTCGAAATGAGCCCTAACTTTGTTTTGAAGATCATCATTACTCTCGAACCTCTGCCCTCCTAGCCACTTTTCCTGTTCAGGAAAGAGGTGAAGTTGCCCGGCGCTAAATCAGAGCTATATGCTGGGTGTTTGAAGATGGTGAAGACTTCCACCAAGCTTAAACCTTTTTATTGTGTGAAGACTTCCATCTCTTCCTGAACTGAAAACGTGGCTAGCAGGGCAGAGGTTTGAGACTAATGACAATCTTCAAAACAACATTGTTAAGGCCATCTCAATTCACTAGCTGCAACATTCTATGACAAGGGGATGGAAAAGCTCATCCACAGATATGACAAATTTCTCAATCTTCACAGTGATTATGTCAAAAAGTTTGTTTGTTTGTTAAGTTATGGCAATTAGGGTTTCTCATTTCCCGGTCTTTTGCTTGTCCCGGGATCCCGGGATAAAAGTGAACTGTTTCCCGGGATCCCGGGATAGAATTAATTATTTTTAAGGTATACAAAATATCTTGAAATCAAATGATATAATTATTTTCCATTTTTTAAAGTAATTTTAAAGTTCTGTAACCTCCAAAATCATATTAATAATGCTGTGTAAGGTCTATAGGCCTATAATAAAAATTACCTTTAAATAACGTAGAAATTTTCACAAATAGAAAAAAATTAATTAAAGTTGCTGAAATTAATTAATTAATTAATTAATTAAAATTAATTAAAGCTGGAAACTGCATACAACAACAACAACAAAAAAAATGTTTTGAATTGAGTTAAAAATTAAAAAAATGAACTTCTAATTTAGAAGATAATTTTCGTTTTTTAAATAAAATATAATACAAAATATTGCAAACTTTTATAAGATTTTAAAAAGCAAAGATGGTCAATACTCCAATAACTCACTCTAATTCTTATTTTAGTAATGAAAAGTCTTGCCACCGAGAATGCCCTTTCCGATTCAATTGATGTGATTGGAATAGTGTTTAATGCATTTAAGAGAAGACAGATATTATGTGTTTTTTCACCTGTAGCCTGGAAGATTTCGAGTTCGTTTTCGAGATTGTAGTACTTCTTTCGCTCTCTAGTATTCTTGATTTGTCTACCTTGGCTGCTTTAATAACGGCATCAAGCTTAGAGCTCGATAATTCGGCAATTCATTTGGCTTTAATAATCAGGTTTATGAAGAAAAACTTCATACTTGCAGACTTTGTACTCGTTTGTATCCTTGCCCAATTTGCACAATCTGGCGTCAGGCATTTATTGAAGCTACCGGGCATGGTTAAAACTCAAGACAGCGTAAGCACAATTATTCCAGATATTACAGGTTCCGACAAGTAAAGAATTTTTATAGTCCTGCCACAAATAAGCTATATATTGATTATTGACCATTTGTGACATGCTATAACGAGCAAAAATTTAAAAAAACTAATAGGTAGGTTTAAAATTAATAAATACAAATGTATTCTGACAGTGAATGAGTTAATTATGCTTTCTATTTGCAAAATTCCTCAACCTTAACGCAAAATAAGAAAAAAAATGAATTTTTAAGAAATTTGCGGGATTTCCCGGGATAAGAAAAATTTCCCGGGATATTTCCAGGGTTAAAAAAACAACCGAGATCCCGGGATCCCGTTTGAGAAACCCTGATGGCAATGCAACATTTGGGCAATCTGCGTAGGGGGTTGCCTTTCGGGAGGTCTTTTAATTAAGGGAAACTGGCCCCTATTTAGGCATTAAAGACGTGGAGAAAACCTGGAAAACCATGTGGCAAGCCTGTCCAAGTGAGGCACGAACCCACAACAGAACTCCCAGTGTTCGGAGTGCGAAGACCACTTGGCCACTGGTGGGCCATGTCAAAAAGTAACCATGTTTGTACCTAACTTTTGGTAATAAATTCATTTTGTTATTTACACTTGTCTTTGTTTTACAAACCATTGATGCTTGAAAAAAAGCTGCCCTCATACTTCTTTGAATGCAAACTAATATTTTTTTATAACTGATGCAGTGGTGGATTATGAGACAATTATATGTTTGCACTACATTCTTTCCATTTAACTTTTACATTTTATTTATTTTCTTAACACAATGTTGTCGTTGAGAACATATCATATAGGAACACTTTCAGAGGAGAAAGGTTGTTTTATTGGTGTGAACGGATATGCATTTCGGGCTTAATGCCCCTCTTCAGTCCTGAGATAGTAACAGTTAAACCAACATGATTCTTTAGGAAGATATACATGTAGTTAAAAAAGGAAAAAAAGGAGCTAAAAGTTCTTTTGGTTCCACACATATATACATTAGAATAGTATAACATGTGCTATAGGGTGTGAAATAATTCTGATGAGATGTACAGAGAACATAGACAAGATATCTTGTCTATGTTCTCTGAAGAGAGGCGTTAAGCCCAAAATGCATATCCGTTCATACCAATAAAACAACCTTTCTCCTCTGAAAGTGTTCTTGTGTAATATGTTCTCAATGGCAACATTGTGCTAAGAAAATACATATAATAGAGAACAAGAAGCAACCAAGATTTTACAGTTTATTTTTGTTTGTTATAATGATTTTCTTCCAAAACAATACAAAATGAGGTATTAAAAAATAAATAAGTCTTGCTTACATCATCTTAGGATACATGATCAAGAGATTCATTTTGATAAAATTTATACAGGGCTATCAGCTTCTTGTGATATAAATTAGCCGGCATAGCTAAGTACTTAAATGCAGGAACTATTCTATTCTCAGCACCGGGATGAAAATGACGTCACACTATCGGAACCTGTGACCGGTGCTCTATGCACACACATGTGACATCATTTTCATCCCAGTGCTGAGAATAGAATAGTTCCTGCATTTAAGTACTTAGCTATGCCGGCTAATTTATATCACAAGAAGCTGATAGCCCTGGTTAAATCTAGAGCCAAACTACGGTTCCTTACGGAGTGTAAGAAGAACGGACTTCTACCGATAAATTTATAAACATTTTAATGTCTTATCTCTCCTAATTTTATTAGTCTGCACACTTTTAATATTAATACTTGAGTAATCATTCAACCATCAGCCAAATTAATTGGGCAAAAATTATGTTACAAATATAATTAGAAATTACATGATTTGAACAAGCAGAGGTAGATGTCAGGTGCCATCTCTTCATGAAAGTAGTAACTATAATTTAATTTTAAATTTAGAATAGTCTGGAAGAAAGAATTGGCCCAAACTATTCTAAATTTAAAATTAAATTATAGTTACTACTTTCATGAAGAGATGGCACCTAACATCTACCTCTGCTTGTTCAAATCATGTAATTTAATATTTTTAGCATAATTTCTGCAGATTAATTTGGCCGACGGTTTGATTGTTCATCAGGTTCTTGGAATGTTTATATGTTAATACTTGCAGTTCTTCATTCTTTTGTAAACCATATTATTGGCTTAACATATCCCAAAGGACTTTTTTCTACAGATATTTCAAGTCCAAAAATTGACTCCTTAATTCTTTGTCAGCAGTTTGCTGATAACGAATTAAGGAGTCAATTTAGGTCATAAAAATACTTTTTTGAGATGGTTCATGTCCCATACTTTCTTCCATAATAAATCTAAATTAGTTCAAAATCAAAGGTTCAGAAATGGTAAACAAAATTTTCCAAAAACCTAAAAAATTTAATCCTTATTATATGAATAATTTTAGTTTGACAATTCAACTTTATTTTTAATTATTTTACATAAAATTGCTTTTATCTAATATGTGAATAATTTAAAGTAATGCCATCAATATTTATCTTGTAAAGGATCACATTTGAGACTTATCCATTTGACTTTTTAGTTATATAGAGTCAATTATTTTTGTTATTTGCTTGATCAATTGACACAAGATATCACTTGCATCAGATTAGCTGACATTTACTGGAATGCAACTAATCCAATCTTATGAATACAAAGTTCATTCATCCAGTGGTCACTGGCATAATTTTAAGAAATAGCCAAACATCTGTAATAAAGGACCAAGGGGCAGAAACCTTAAAATGCCTTTTCTGGTATAATAAAGTTATAATTGTCAATTACTAGTGTGTTCTTTGTATGATTTCAGCAAAATTTATGCTTATCACTGAAGATCAACAATCCTTAGATCCATCACAAGGAGGAACTAGAATCTTACCAAAACATTCTTGAAGTTATATGCAATTAGGAACTGAAAATATATGTATAAATATCATTACAATATTTTCTTCACAATCATTGCTCAGTTATTGAAGAACGTTGAAAGTATTTTCACAAAAAACCACAAAAAAGAAATTCTTTATAAAAATAATTTAGTACATTACAGGTTTTTTTAAAACTCTTTCTGCCCAGTGGATACTAAGACGGCCTCTTTAAAGCCCTCTTAGTACCCAAGCCCATTACGGGTTTGACCAGGCCCAGAACGGGGCGAGGGCCGAAATATATCCGGACGGACCACCCCTTGAAAAATTCTCGAGGAGTTTTCGACCCCGTTTGGATTCGTTCTCGGGTCTCCCACGGCAGTAGGCCTCGACCGTCCGGCCGTCCAAGTGCACCAAGTGCACCAAGTGCACGGGTTAGAATTCAAGCAGACGTTTAATTGTTTTACAACCGGTGGTGGACAATAGGAGGAAATGAAACAAAGGAAGGTCATTCTGGAGTTGAGTGGAAACCAAGCTGACTAATGACTAGTTTAAATTTTATATTCTATCTGTGTTGGGTATTCACATTTTTGTAGCTGAACCGTGTCTGCATTTAATAAAGAGATTTTGTGTGTTGTTTGACCTACAAATACTCTTAGTGCAAAGGGTTAAGCACACATTTGTACCAATCCTCGGAAGCCATGTTGGAAACAGGAAACATTAGTGCATCGGCTCTGATATTTCTGCTTAACTTCGTTACGAGGATGCGCATTGTTTAAAATAATCGCCGAAAATTGCATTAAAAACGAAAACGCAATACCAATCATATAATCAGACACGTGATTCATCATCATAACTAATATCAAACATGGCGTCGAAGTGACGGTAACGTCTAGCGAAAACACAGAATCATCTGTAACAAAAAATATCTCTTTTTAAAACCAGTGTTATTTTTAATTAGCGTGCCATAATCACACAGATAAGGTAATAGTCTAAAGTACAGTTTGAAAATATGTTATATTGATCGTCTTCAAAACTAAAACACAATAGGCACGTGTGAAATGAATTACATATATATATTTTAAAAAATGCAAATCTACGATACTTACACTAAGTTTTAATATCACAATTTGAAATAAACTTGTTAATTTAAATATAAGAAGTTCTGAGATGTTAAAGGTTCTCGTCGCACATGCAAATAAAACAAAGAAATCGCCGCCGCCACTTACAGAAACTTCTACCTACTACGCCCCCTACTAACAAATGTTTCTCTACGCTACTAAATAAATGTTATATATTTTATAAATTTATTCGATTTTAAAATTATATATATGTGTGTGTCTGTTTATCTATTTTTTGTTTACTCTTTCCGCCCTGTAGGAACTAAGAGGGCCTCTTATAGCAGGCCCATTATGGGTTCGGTCAGGCCCACAATGGGGCATCCGGGTGGTGAAGGACGGGAACCGACATGTCCGAACGGACCACCCCTCGAAAAATTCCTGGGGATTCCTTGACCCGTCCGGATTCCATCCCGGCTCACCCAGAGCGGTGGGCTGCCACCTCGACCGCGCGGCCATCCGGCCGTCTGCGTCAGCGGTGTGCCAAACGTAAACACTAGTCCATTTTGATCCAAGATAATATAGAATTGTTGAAAAAATAAGCCGTAGTGTGTGTAAGTTATGTTGATGAAGTATTCTTATACGTGACCACGGTTGGTCCGTGCATGGCTTGGCATCAAGGGTGTCGGAAATGCTGTAGTACTGTATACTGTACCTGTTTTTTGGAAGATTCGGAATTTTAAGGTCGTTAGAATTTTCACTTGATTTCCCTGTGTGTTTATTATTTACGTCAACCGCTTTTTATCGGGTTTAAAATTTATGAACATACAAGTCGAAAGGCCCGATGGCGTCGGGGTATACTAAATTACAAATAAAAATAATATACGGAATATTATACTGTAAAAATATAAAATACAGTAATTTATATTATTAATTTAAATTAATTTAAATAATAGCTAGGGCGCCCCTAGTGGCCATTTTTGGCATACCGTGACAGAAAATGTCCATTTTTTCAGCTTTATATAGTAGATTTCGACACAAGTCGAAAAGCAGCGTTTCGTTTTCTTTCCGGGATATGATTGAATCTGAATGCTACATTTACGAATTTACGAAGAAAATTGTGGGTCGGATCGCGTGCTAGTATACGGCCCGAATAGGATGACGTCAACCCCATTTTACTGGGCTAATAGTTTATTAAAATACTTCCATAGTCCAAAGAGTACATAAGTAATCGCCTGTTTTTACGTGTGATCGACTTTGGACATTTAAATAATGCATTTGGTGAAATACTTTTCAGTCGTTCGCATGCTGGCTCATGTCCATGACCAGCCGACAACGGCCAGATGAGCGCTCAAGGTGGCAGCCTACGGCTCTGGGATTCCGGGATCGAGTTCAGACGGGTCGAAAAATCCCCAGTAGTTTTTAGGTGATCCGACCGGATATGTTGGCCCGTCCCTCACTACCCGGCCGCCCCATTGTTGGCTGGCCGAACCCATAATGGGCTTGCAAAAAGAGGACCGCTTAGTACCCACGGGGCGGAAAGAGTAAAAAGGGGGAAAAAAGACCGACCGACGACAACGGCTTTTAACCGGGTTTAAAATTTATAAAGAAAATTCGAGACACAGGTAAAAAATGTCGAAAAACGGCTTTTCGCCCATATTCGGGGTATGATCGAGTTTGAACGCTAAATTTACGAATTTACAGAAAAAGAAAATTGTCAGCCTCGTGCGCGCTTCCGGCCCGAACAGGAGGACGTTAAGCTCGTTTTATCGGGGTAAAAATTTATTAAGATATTTCAAAGAATAGATAAGTAGCCTTCCGTTTCTATGGTGTGATCGACTTTGCACGTTTCACTTACGACTAAGGTATCCTGTAGTATAGTGACTGTGGTGAGGGATACCAACCCAAATGTTATTGAAGGTGTCGCGGAATAATTGCAAGTTAGTGCGAGTATAGTGAAAACTATTATTATTAGTATTACTAGTAGTGTTCAGTTGAGTGAAGATATACCTAAGATCACTGGCAGAATCTATATCAGTGGTCGACCCTAGGGGTGATGTGACTGTTTCCTAATTATATATGTTATGGACAAAGTGATTAATATGGGCATTATTCATAATGACCAACAAAATCAGGCATTGTAATCATGGGCGTAGCGTACAATATAAATTTTAATAATTTATCAAATTGACAAGTCATTATGAATACTGCTATCATCTAGTTGGGCAAAGTGATAATAATGCGTCGGAGTGATCATCCAAAATACGCTAGCCAATCAACACTCGCATCTGAGTTGCGTGTGCATGTTGCGTTTAGTACCGAATTTGGGGCGGTCGCGTCTGTTTGTGCTTTTGACGGATTCCTCACGGAGGGCTGCTGCAGGCAGGCCGCGTATTGTTTAACGTCACTAGATATTGATTCACCGTAGTTCTTGAACACGTGTATCAATAACTAGTATGTATCAATATCTAGTGACGTTAAACAATCGGCGGCTTTCCTCCGGGAGAAATGCATTGTGATCACAAACAGTTGCGACCGCCGCCTATGTGCATCGTAATGGTGCACATAGGTAAAATTTTACCATTTAATTAATATAGTTAATAGTATTAGTTTTATTAGTTATAGTAATAGCTTAGTTTTAAAAGATTATATGTTTTTTTAAATACTTTGAAATAATTCACAAAAAATAAATATTTCTAAATGAAATAAATGGAGTTTTTTTAATCAAATTAAAATGTCGCACAATTTAAAATTCAGTACTAAACGCAATACGCAATCAACACAATACAATCAGCAACTCAGAGTGCCAATTGGCTAGCGTAAGTCAGATAATCACTTTTCAACGTATTATTATCACTTTGCCCGACTAGGTGATAGCAGTATTCATAACGACCGGTCAATTTGATAAATTAATGAATATTTATCACACTGCGCATCCTCTTTTGTCATTATTCATAATGACCGAGCATTATGAATAATGCCCGATTAATCACTTTGTCCATAACATATATATATATAGATTTTCGTGTTTGTTGTGTTAGCCCTAGCAGCAACACCTGCGTATGAGGAGGTCGGTATACTCAATGAAAATGTGGTTTTTGCATTATCTAAGATTTTGTTAACTTTCCTGTCAATAACAGATCCGACCTTCTCGGGTGGGTCAGGGATCGAATCAATGGTGGACTGGCATAATCTTTTCAACCTGTGGATACTAAGATTGCCTTTTTTTAACAAGCCTATTATGAGTTTGGTCAGGCCACAATGAATGGGGTGTGGTGAGAGATGGGGCCCAATGGCTTCATATCCAGATGGAGCACTCCAAAACTGAAAAATTCCTGGAGTTTTTTTATTCGTACAGATTTGATCCCGGGTTTCCCAGAACAACAGATTGCCACTTTAAAAACCTTTCGGGTTTGTTTGTTTAGTAGCAAGTTGGGCATCGGCTTCTTTGGCTATTTCTCCCCGTGGAATGTGTAAGCTCACTGGCTAATATTGGTAATTGGATATTCCGGTGGACGTAACGCGCGCGAATAACGCCTTCCGGGAGGTCTTTTAAGGGTAACTGACCCCTATTCAGGAATTACAGACGTGGAGAAAACCAGGAAAACGCCACGCGGCCAGCCCATCCTGGCAAGGCGCAAACTCACGACCGAACTCCCAGTGTTTAGGGAACGAAACCGCTGGCAACTGGTACTCACCTTTCGAGTGTAAGAAGAATTTTGTGTCCTTAGGACTAAAAGAAAAGTTTTAAAAAGTCACAAGTTTATCAAACTTTAAAATATTTTTTATTAACTTAATAATAAATAAATTAAAAATGAAATAAAAAATCTTTTAATAAAAGTAAATCTTAAAATAAATTAAATTATTTAAATGTAGCTGATGAATCAATAAATTTACAAATCCGGTAGGCGTCGCTGTTCGGATCGCAAATCACCTGACTTGGTTAACCGAAGTGTAGGTCTGAATCGTTTACATCTTCTAAAAATTGTAAAGTATTTATATAAGATCTACGCCTAGTTTTACGATATCCTCGATAATAATATAATGGCTAGTCAAACTCAAGGCATTCAGCAGCTATTAGCAGCCGAAAAGAGAGCTGCAGAAAAAGTGGCCGAAGCAAGAAAACGTAAGTCTTTTTTTACGTTTATTTAAGTATAAATTATTAATAAATGTAAGATGGATGCATAAGATCACAACCATCGCAACTAATTAAAGAAAAGTATAATTTAACTGCATTTAAATACTGTATTTACAATTGAAAATATATACACAATTATATTTTGTAATATAAATACAGTAAGACCCCGCTTAGCGCTGCCTCGCTTAACGCTGATTCGATATAACGCGGTCTGCTCGAAGCCTAAAAAGAAGCTAAAAATTTACGCCGATTTAAATTATCTCGGCATTTTATCGATTCGTATATAATGCGATTATTTGCGAACACAAACCAATCGGCCAAAGGTGACAAAAAGGCATACTTTCTTTAAATCTGTGTTTGTTTGGTGCAATTTTGGAAAAAATATAACGTCGTGGATGCCGTAGGCAATATCGACTTGGCTTGGCAAGAATTAACTGATAAGTGCACGAATGAAGTGTGGAAGAAGTTACGGCCGAAGGCATCCGAGAATTCTCCACGAGAAGAGTTTGTCGTCGTATCGTTAGGTTGACCGAACTCGATCTAATCTATACGGCGGGACTAGGAGATGTAGACGAGAGGGATATCAAGGAGTTACGGCATGTTTCTGGCGAGAGCGACGACCACCTTCGAGAACTGGCAGAACGTGGAATTCGTGTGGAACTGGAAAATAGAGATTCTGAAAACAAAGCACTCAAAAAATTTCTCTACAGATTTCCCTAGTAGAAGTTTGGTAAGATAACTGAAATTGTTGATCAAATTGTAGCGAATGATTCAGATTTTAAAAGGAGTGCAAAAGTGAAACCAGGCATATTATTATACAAATTAATATAAAAATAACTTAAAATTAGAGTAAAATTTGTTTCTTTTTGGTGGCATGTTTCCCTATCCCTATTTACTCTATGTTAAAATGACTTCGTTTAACGCTATTACTCTTAGCATTTTGTTGTCTAGGAATGCATCCCCTACGTTAAGCAGGGTCTTACTGTATATTATAAAATCTGAAATTTTGTAATGTTCGTGTTTTTTTGATAATTTACATAACCAGAAACATATTTCACTATATATAATATGCCCGTGTATGATGTATGTATATACTGTAAATATTTTTATGTGTATGTATATAGATATGATTTGCTGTATGTATGGTTAGCCAGTGGCCGAGCGGTTCCGTTCCCCAAACGCTGGGAGTTCGGTCGTGGGTTTGCACCTGGCCGGAATGGGCCGGCCGCGTGGAGTTTTCCGGCTTTTCTCCATGTCTCTAATGCCCAAATAGGGGCCGGAAGGAATCTCCCTAGGCAGATCGCCCAAGTGTTGCATTGCCATAACTTAATAAAACAAACAAACACTATATGTACACATTATATTGTATATGTACTGTATAGTGAATCATGGTTATTTGTATTAATAATAATAATTAAAAATTTTTATCTGAAGTATTAGTTTAATATCAATTTATTCTTGTTTTTAAGCATATGTTTTATTACCTCAAGTTTTACTTTTTTTTATACTATGAAATATCTATTGGTAGTAGAAAAAGTTTTTGGAAATAAAAATGTACGTAATTTGTTCTTCTAGGCGTTTGTATATTCAAATAATACAAGATAGTTGCTTATATCAACAAAGGCATATTAGGTAATTATTTAAGCCAGTATTGATGACAATATATGTATATATTATCATGATGATACTGTTGCAAAATTGGTAAAAATATTACAGTAGTATGATTAGAATCATTGTATATATGTCAACATCTTTGAAGAAAATTGTCTATTCTGACGACAAACATCATTGTAGTGATACATTGTTCATTTACATTTTATTATTTTCATCGTGAGTGAAAAAATAACAACACAGTCAAACCTGAAATAACTGCCACCTTTAAATGGACATTTTTCAGGAACATTTCTTCTTAAACAAAATGAATATAAAATAATTTCTAAACAACAATTACTCTCAACAATGGTCCTGGCTAAAAATAATAATAAAACTAAAAATGTGCAGGCGCAATGTGGTTTTTAATTGTTTGAATGCTCGTTTGAATTTTTTTTTATTCCAAAAGCTTTTATGAAGATATCGTAATTAAAGAGTATGTGATTAAAAATCCTATTTTTATCTTTTCAACAATGGCCACTGTCCTCAAAATGACATGTAGAAAAAAAAATGTATTGAACATAATTAGTTATTATTGATAAGATGGCTGACTTGGCTACTGGCATTTTACATGGTTACTGGTTAAATTTAGCTGTAAATGAAAAAAATAAATTTTTATCGAAAAACATTAAAGAAATAATCATTAATGTAGACAATCACAAAAAAAGTTGATACAAAAGTTTTTTTCAAGCTTTCAGAGAACTCTTCAAAATACAGATATAAATTGATTGTTTATTGTAGGCTATAACGTACATTAAAATATGCAAAGAAGAAACTGCAGTCTCTGCCAGCAGTGATTATTAAAAAATTTTGACACCAAGAATCACATTTTAGGGTTTTTTAATTAAGAATAATTTGAAGAAATTTTTTAATTATCACTGCCAGCAGAGGACATTTTCTATTTTCTAATATTGGTCATTGCCTACAATCAATCTGTAAAAGATCAATCTGTGTGTGTTTTTATGAATTCTTTGCACATTAATTAATTAAAGGGGGATTTTTGTACAAAAAGTTTCATTTTTGTGATTTTTTTTCTATGGTGTCTGAAATAAATTAATTTTCTCTTCATTTATATAACCTGTGCAATTTTCAGCTCTCTTCCCAACAATAAACATTTATGTTCAGTGGGTGTTGTTTGCAGGTTTGGCTGTGATAAATTCATTTAAAGTGCAATATATAAATATTTATACATCTAAATATATAAAATTGCTTGTCCTGATTGACTGACTGACTCACTCACTGATTCATCATCTCCCAGAGCAGACTGCTTAACCTAAAGAGGTGAAATTTGGTAGACAGTTAGGGTATGTCATGGAAACGCTCACTAAGAAGGGATTTTTCGAAATTCCCCCGTGGGGGGAAGAGCGAGAGCATTAAGGCTTAACCGGAACAACGGCTTCTACTGTACTATTTTAGATGTGATTTTTTGTTTTTATCTGTGTTTTAGTAGGGTATGCCATGGCAATGCACACTAAGAAGGGATTTTTCAAAATTCCCCCGTGGGGGGAGAGGGAGTGGATTTAGTCTTCATCGAGTACTTAGGTGTATTAAATTAATAACATTTCAGACATTGTTATAAATATTTTTATCCATTTCGATTTTAAAAATGTTCGAACCGTTTTAAATTCGAATTTGTTATTTCGTATTCGTATTGTATGCGTTTTAGTAGGGTATGCCATGAGAATGGACACTAAGAAGGGATTTTTCTAAATTCTCCCGCGGGGGGAGAGGGAGAGGATTAAGCTTAACCGGAAGAATGGCTTCTACTGTACTATTTTAGATGCGATTTT